>NW_028301713.1:54199318-54502348 GCF_037042655.1 Diuraphis noxia
AACATATTTCCATTTAAAAATAGAAATAAAGTAGGTGGAATGTCTGTATATCATTAAATTGTATACGTAAATTAATTAAATTTTGAAAAACGAGAACATAATAAAGTAATAAATTTAAGTTTGTTTTATATTGCTTTTCCACAGTTATTAATTATTTAGTTTCAGAAAAACCGTTACAATTATCAAAGATTATTAATATTTTTTTGAACCATGCCTGAATAGCTATTTTAATATCTGGTAAATATGTAATATTAAAATAATTTATATGGTAATAGGTATGTGTGATTAATTAACGGAAAAAAAATACTGAATATCTTAATCTGATATAATAATAATATATAGGTTTTGCAAAAAGATAACTTGCTATTACCCAGTTGTTTAAAGTAAAATTCTAAAAAGCTGACAGTCCTCTTTTCAACAATGGCATCACAGCATAATATATTATATAGGCTATATTATAATAATATCTACTATATTTAAGTTAAGTACTTTATTAAAGTTAACGTATATCTTTAACTTATTTACACATTTTTACTGAGAAATATCGTCAACGACGATGTTCGATCATGATTTGTGATATAATGATTATAATGTGTATACCTTTACTAATATATTAGTATTTGAGCACTTGCAGACTGCAGTACAGCGAATAATGACTGTAAAAAATTTAATCTCAGTAATCGATTGGTGCAAGGACGGGCGTCATACGATTATAGTTGCAGCAATCGAGTGACAAAGAGAGATGACCGTCAGTAAATGCAAATACGAGTATAAACATATTATACAAAAAAAAAATAAACGGGTCCTCCTATCGTATATTACATTATCCACATTAAAAAAGTGATGCTGTTGGTAGTTACGTATTATGATATACTATGTACGATATACCTAGCTACGTATAGGAGAGTCGAAAATTGAATGAAATTGGGGGAAACGACGCACTATACGATCTGCGATAGATGACTATATTTGTACACTTATAACTCGTAGTATTATAGTGTGTCATATTTTTAAATAATATAAATATATTCTGTTTGAAATTCCTTTTATATTATGAGAAGTGTTTTTATCTTATTATATTAAGTAATAAATAAATCAACATCGTATATATCTTCTTCCTTTGTTCGTAAATTATTATAAATTTATAAAATTTGACAATATTTTACAGCTATATGAAATGTTGATAAATTCATATTAATTACAATAAATTTAAAATCATTGTTTCCTCTATGTCTTTCAAAACTATTATCCTCAGCCATAAGTATACACAAAGTAAAATAGCTAACTTACTCAAAATCTGCTCATTAAAATTTCGATTTATATACATCAACACTTTCAAAACATAATCATACACTTACGTAAATAATTTATTGCAAAAAAGATTATTTTAATTAAAAAAAAAGAAGTTTTAGGTATTTCTATAAAGGATACTAGATAAATTTATATATGATATAGAAGTTTGAAGTAAGCGGTAGGTACCAATACTTAAAAATTTATCAATTTGAAATTTTAATAAATTCTTTACCTACTAAAGGAATAATGGGGGTAAACAGGTGAATCACCCTGTATAGTGCGTATATATTATATAGATAATATATTAATATAGTCGACGGTGGTCGGTCGAGAGGGTTTGTTCGAAACTCAATTCGTGCAGATATGTATATCATACTATATATATATAATAATATGGCATTCGTATAAACATAATATAATAATACGTATTCTGTATATATAAATATACTTATATACTGTGCAATCCTAGGAGTATCGTCCCGCCAATCAAAGATCGTTTGTCTGGCTAATTTCGCTTTTCATTTACACCCCGCCGTCGGCATTCAGCCGCAAATTTCAGCATGCACATATAAACATATTTCCTGTTCGCACATTCTCTTCTGCAAATATATTATACACATATAGCGCCCGATTATAATATATCCGTCCCTTTAACAACCGCCTCTTTTTCCGTTTCAATTTAGCGTTAACGAGCCGCTACTTTAACGTATATAATACACTACATCATATATTACTATTATTATAAATCTCGTATATTCTTCAGCTCCCTAATCTCACAGTTCACGGTTGAGTGTTGACGTGACGAAAAAACAAAAATAAAAAAAATCAGATAAAACTCTTACACTGCTATATTATATAATAGATAATATTACGTGCTGAATAATACTGCTATAAATCACATTTTTTGTATAAAATCTTTGTATTTCTCGAGCGGAATTTCTCGCAATTTTTATTTCAATTCTATAGCATGTATTTTTCTAATCTTTGTTCCGCTTATTTTAGAATATTATGGCGTTGTAGTGTAATCTGGCATTCATAATAAGCTTTTAATTTAACGTTAATATTTTAAATAGGCATTCGTTCTACACAGCCATCATTTCAAAAATAGATTATCTTCTATTCTTCTATATAATTTTACTACATTCATCTATTCACTTCACACTATAAGTTCCTATAGCTATAAGCGATAAGCCACTAGTCATACCAAAGCTCCGTTTTTTTTTTAAATCACAATATCTCTATCGGTTTTTTATACTCCTATAATGTCCTATATGTATATTCATATTTTACCAAGTTCCTGTACCACAGGCCACAACACTAAAATGTCTAAAAATCATGCCCTTTTCCATCTTCCTCACCATAAACCGACACAACTATATCTTAGATCTTCATAGAATTCTACGCCAAATAAACAATGTTTAGCCTGAGGCCTGACTCTCCGACTAAATACAAACAGTTAACTGTAGTAAATTAATTCATGTTAATTTTAATTGTATTAGTATATGACTGCTAGCTGTATATAAATAATAAATATTATTATTGGCTCCGTGTCACAAACGTTAAAACATTTAAAAATGTAATGCAAGGTTCCTCATAAGTGTTTGTAAATTCCACTTACAAAAAAAAAAATGGAGCATAAATCCACAATTTTCTTATGGTCATCTAAAGTTAGAATTTTGATAAAATTCGTCAGAGGTACGATAATTCGTAAATTATTTTGAGTTAGAAATTCATAAGCATATAGGTTCCATAAGTTTTCTTGCCTTTAACAAAAAAAAGTTTTCCGAAAATTCAAATTAATTTTTTATGACTGTTTGAAGTTGATTTTTTTCGATGGTCATTATTGATAGACGATAGCAATATAATATATAATATGTATATATATACATATACTGCATGTGTATACACTCTTCCATTCATATTTCATCAGGGTCACCATTCATCACACCAGTAAACTTATACTTTCATAGATTCAAAAATCTCAATATATTTTATTGATATTTGGTAGTCAACAAAAAGTCGGCTAAAAATCACTGGTGTATCGTAAGTTAGGTATATTGTTGATAATAAGCAAATAAGCTTATGGTGGGTTCTGCCTAATTCAAGAGCTACGATGTTCTCAAACACACAAAATGGACAGCCGTTTCGATTTATTTACTGCATCATGGAATTGGACAACACTACAATGATGACTTCCTCGAGTGTCTCCTCAACGGTTGTTTCGATATCTTTCAAATTGTAGTAGGTATAGTTAGATAGTTGAATAAATTGACAGAATAATTGCAAATTAATGAATTTGAATATCGTTGTTGAGCTAATCAATTATTTCCTAAACGAGGGTAAAACGCTTAAATTTCGTCAGCTAAATTGTTATAAATTAATTAAAATAATTGATAGTTGATAACTAATATTTTTACTTTTCAATAAAACATTAGGGTACCTACCTACAGATTTTTATACTTTTTTAATTTTGATTTTTTAAAACATCTAATCTATAGCACTATAGCCCTTATATTAACGATTCAGCGAAATGAATTCCGAATAATTAATTACTCATACAGTCTGTATGATACAGATAATATCGTCATAATCCAATAAGAGTTATGATAAAAATATATAGGTACTACTATAAAAATAATAAATAATAATTATATATAGTCATATATGGTAGGTATCTACTATAGACATTGTTCAACAATATATATAATATATATATACCATATATAGTACCTAAATATTGGATAATTTTTATAACACTTGTCATTTATAGTGATGCTCCCATATGGAGTGATGTAAATATATCTTAGCGACTCAAGTCGTCACTCGTCAATGCTGGAAACAAGTACAATTATATAAGTAAAGACTAACAATTGTTTTTGAATTTATCAAGTTTTAACATAAAAGCTCTTTGAACTATAATATATCACGATTTCCTTTTTAAAATACCTTATTATAGCGCAAACGCCGTGAGTTTAGTGTTTGTTCAATCATCAATCAATATATTCGGGTGTAATTTATTACAAAACCCATCACCGCTCCTCCTCAATCATAATTATTTATAATTACGGCGCAAGTACCAATCTACGAGTGAGTCGTAGTATAGGTACTATTATAATTATTACAGAGGCGCCTACTTGAATGCATAAATAAACATATATTATATTATCAATCGACAATCATTATTGTATATTTATTAGTAAACTACCTATTGGCTATTATAATCTCATATAGGTGCAAATTGGCACCCTCTAGATGGATAGATGCAATAATAAATAATAATAGTACACTTATCACTACTCACTCTTTAGATATTTTAAAACTCTCACTGCCATTTTTTTTTTTTTTTTTACTACCTTATATAGGTTAGCCGTAATATTTACTATAGATTTAGAGGGTCTTTTATTATTTTTTTTAGAAATGTTTAAAATTTTTTAATTAATCTCAATTACCCAAACGGTTTCTTCCACAATAGTTTACATATGGCCACCATTGGTGAAAGTTTGTATACGTCATATTAAAAAAATGTTCCCAAGCCATTTTAGTATAGTTACAAATTAAGATAAAACCTTAAGCAAAATGCACTCCAAAGTTGAGATAAATGGTATATACTATATACCATATGGTAATAAGTAACCTCTTAAAAATATGTGTGTTTAGTGATCATTATCCCATAATATAGCAAGAGAATTTTACAAATATTATAACTAAATAAAATAAATATATGTACGTACACAGGGCGAATAGACAGACCTGAAAAATAATTAATAAAATAACTTTTATTGTAGGTAATCAATATTTTTTAATTTTTGTATAAAATGTACAGACACTATGCGTGAAGCGCATACCTAAAACATTTTAGATTTTGATTTTTAAATACTGAAAATAAAAAAAAAAACATAAAATATGATACAAATGTTTAAGAAAAATTCAAAATAACCAATTTGTAAATCTGATATTCAGAAAAAAGTTGATTGTAAAAGCATTAATTGACGTCATGTATTTAATTTTTAAACATTTTTTTTTTTGAAATATCATTATTTTTGTTAAATAAGATTGAAAAAGTCGTAAAACGCAGTTTAATTTCAAAAAATCGTATTATTATAGTAAAATCAGTGTATACCTAGTGTATGCTAAAAATAATTCAGAACAAAGACAATCTGTCAAGCAGGTATATTTTATAATATTATTTTGATTTAAGTAAATTATTTTACTATTAGTATTACATTAGGTTATACGTTAAATTTAATTTTATTCAAATAATTGCATTTGAAAATTTCATTGTGTGTATAAAAATATATAAAATATAACAATATATACTTACTCGAAATGTTTCAAGCGCCCACTAGCAATATTTTTAAATTGAATGCTACAAAATATCTCAAATTGACAAATTGTTATTCTTGGTTAAAATGTGTATTTTCACCGAAATTTGAATTTAAAATGTATGGCAATGGGCATTCTTGTAGCAGGTGATCTAACTGTGATCTGCGAATTCAGGATGAGTGATCTATATGTTTTAATAGTATAAAAACACATTATATTTTTTACTACGAGTACGTCATGTACTTTATATAAAATTTATATTCGTCAAATATAAAAATTAAAAATAATTAACCAAAAATAATAATAATTTCAATTACAGTGAACATTTTTAGTATCTTTAAAAATGTTAAAAAAGTATTTTGTTTACCAAAAGCCGTTCGTTTTTTCTGATCCCAATGTTTGTTTCAGGATCACATTTTTTACAATTTGGCGTTTCTCTGTCATTTGGAAGTAAATTGTGAAGTTGTATACAATTTACAGTTGATTTTTCATTAACAATTATTCTATAAAATTCAGACGCACGCATTATAGACCAGTCTTGTAAAAGATAAGTACTTTTAAAAAGTATTCAAGTACAGATACAGATACTTATTTTCAAAAGTATTTAAAATACGCATTTGAATACTTGGGAAAAAAAGTATTCAAGTACAAATATGAATACTTTTAAAAAGTATTTAAAGATACTTTCAAATACTTTTGTAGTTTTGTTTTAATGTTTTTTTACCTTAACCTTATAAATAAGCTTAATCATTAGTAAACTGAATTAATTTGTTATTTCAGCACTATCTAGTTTTACTTAAATTAATTAGAATAAGAATGCAGCACTTTTGGTCCTTGGTGGATGTTGTAAGTACCATCAAATACTACCTATAATAGCTTGGACAACAATACCTTTTATATATTATAGTATTATACACTAAACATTCAGTACTAATCTTATAAATGTGGCAAATTAGTTATTGTTATTTAACCCTTTATGGGTTAGCGGCATAAATAATAACCACTTTGATTTGTAGGGTAGATGTGCACAATTATTTTTATGATGACGATATATAATCTAGACTATGGCATGTGTGGAGGCCAATGTTTACCTATTTTGGGGCACAACTTAGGCTAAACTATCGTACTTACTGAATTTATTTGAAAAGTGTATTATATTTTACGGTAGAGTACAAAAATCCCAATTGCTGCGGCCGCGGTACTGACGTGGTATAACACATTTATACACAAACACCACCCCAAAACCATCCAACTTTGGGAGACTATATCTCGTCAATGGATTAACATAAAATGAAAATTTAAACGTTAAAATTCATTAAAAAAAAAAGGCGGGTAAGTCGTGTATGTCGCTCTGCTGTACAGTAGGTTACAAGTGGGTTACTGTAATGGATGGAATTAAATTTGAATCCAATGATATTATATCATTGTATACGAAAAACGATTCTGAGCGAAGACGGTTTATCTGTCTAGGATATATTATAGATTATTAAAAATTTTCAAATCTTAGTTTTAAAAAGAAAAATTTTTATGAATTTCTAGTTTGAAATAATTTGCGAATTTTCGTAATTTTTACATATGTTGTCAAAATTCAAACTTTGAACGCTTGTAAAAAAAAAATTGTGGCTACGCATTTCTTTTATTTTTCAATTTTTATTGTAAAAATATATTATGAGCCTTGTATTAAATTTTCAAATCTTAGATATAAAAAGAAAATTTTTTATGAATTTCTAGCTTAAAATAATTTCTGTATTTTCGTGATTTTTACATAATATGTTGTCAAAACTCAAACTTTAAATGCTTAAAAAAAAAATTGTGACTATGTATTCCTTTTATTTTGCAACTGCTATTGTAAAAATATGTTAGGAGTCTTGTATTAAATTTTCAAATCTTAGAATTAAAAAGGAAAACTTTTATGAATTTCTATCTAAGATAATTTGAATATTGCCGTAATTTTTACGTATTTAGTCAAAATTTGAACTTTAAATGCTTATAAAAAAAAATTGTGACTATATATTTCTTTTATTTTTCAATTGCTATTGTAAAAATATATAATGAGCCTTGTATTAAATTTTCAAATCTTAAATATAAAAGGAAAATTTTTTATGAATTTCTAGCATAAAATAATTTACGAATTTTCGTGATTTTTACGTAATATGTTGTAAAAATTCAAACTTTGAATGCTTATAAAAAAAAATTGTGACTATGTATTTCTTTTATTTTTCAACTTCTATTGTAAAAATATGTTAGGAGACTTGTATTAAATTTTCAAATCTTAGAATTAAAAAGAAAAACTTTTATGAATTTCTATCTAAGATAATTTGAACATTGCCGTAATTTTTACGTATTTAGTCAAAATTTGAACTTTAAATGCTTATAAAAAAAAATTGTGCCTACGAATTTTTAATATTTTTTAACTTCTATTGTTACAATGTGTTAGAAGCCTTGTATTAAATTTTCAAGCTTTTCTACCGAACAAATACATTTTTATCGATATTTATAGAAAAAAGAACTAATAAAGTTGAAAAATTAAAATGTCAGTAAACAGCTCAAAACAAATCTAAATATTTTGAAAATTTTATCAAATATATAACACGCCTATATAAACATTCAGTCAAAATTTCAAGTATCTGTGGTAATTTGTTTTAGAGTTACACCAAAATAAGGAAATCGCTAAAAGTGAAAATCCAATGTTGTAAAAATTTAATTTGAATTTCAGGTGGAATTTTTATTTGTGATAAAGATTGAAAAACTTGTAAGGTATCTTGTATTACATTTTTAAATCTTAGATTTGAAAAGAAAATTTTTTATGAATTTCTAGCTTTAAATAATTTGTGAATTTTCGTGATTTTTACGTATTTTGTCAAAATTCAAACTTTGAATGCTTATAAAAAAAAATTGTGACTATGAATTTCTTTTATTTTTCATCTACTATTGTAACAATATGTTAAGAGCCTTATATTAAATTTTCAAGCTTTTCTGCCTAACAAATAAATTTTTATCGATATTAATTTAAAAAAAACTAATAATGATCGAAAATTTGAAATGCCTATGAATAGTTCAACTTAAGTCGAAATTTTTTGAAAATTGCATGGTGGATAGAATATACTTATATAAACATTAGGTGAAAATTCCATGTATCTATGGTCATTTGTTTTAAAGTTACATCAAAAACCAAAATCGATTTTGTCGAAAAATGAATGTGCGTAAAATTTCCCGTTTTTCCCTTAATTTTTTGTTTGTTTTTCTCAATTATTTAGAAAAGTATTAAGAATTTTTTACTTTTGACCCCCCAAAGTACCAACTAGATTCACTTTCTGATCGAACGAGGTACTGAAGTCAAAAATCGAAGCATTTTTACTGCCTCAAAACGTGATGACAGACACAAAAAAAAAACACACATCATGGTAAAATCAATACATTCATCGCTCCGCTCAGAATCTAAAAGAAACAGACGACGTTATAGAGTGAAAAATTTTAAAAATGTATTTAGTTTTAGAACAGCATAGATCTAAAATTAAAAAAAAAAAATTAGTTATTATAAGTAATGAGTGTTTTACGCCTCATAAATCACCCTGTATTACTAATAAATAGTCGTCATTCGTTGTTTTATTTTATACGTACATAATTCGACTAAAGTTATTTCCAATTTTATTAGGAAATCAACGGACTGTATACATCCAATTAAATAAATGTATACATAATATTTAGTTTATGCCTCCATAAATATTACAAATTACAATATAACAACAGTGATGAACGATCTATAAATAAAAATGTTGTACAATTTGTATTATTTTATTTAAATTTGGCGTCCCTGTACAGCTGTACAAAAAGTAAAACCACAGATTATATGAAAATATTATATTTTATATTTTCATATACTCTGTAGTAAAACAAAAAAAGTATTTAAAAATAGTATTTGATTTTAAATACTGATACTTAAAAAAATGTATTCAAATACCATGTCCAAGTACTATTTTAAAAATTGAAAGTTGAAAATGTCTGCAAATAGGTCAAAACGACTTAAATATTTTATGAAGTATAGAAAGTTTTAAAATAAATGTAATACAGTGTACAGTGCACATTTCTAGTATCTAGTTACTACCTACTGTTAAACATTTTTGAATTTCAATTACAACAAAACAAGAAAATTGCTCAATGAGAAATTGAGTGAATATCTATAATGTTGTACAAATTTGAACATTAAACACTAATAAAAATGTAATATGAACTTTCCAGTGGATATTATTGTTATTATTACTATTTTTTTTTCTGATTAGGTAGTAAAACTTAAGAGAAATA
The DNA here is from genome assembly GCF_037042655.1 of Diuraphis noxia. Taxonomy (NCBI): domain Eukaryota; kingdom Metazoa; phylum Arthropoda; class Insecta; order Hemiptera; family Aphididae; genus Diuraphis; species Diuraphis noxia. The sequence goes on from NW_028301713.1 coordinate 54,209,237, forward strand.
TTGTATTGAATTTTCATATTTTAATTTTTTTCAATATTGGACATTTGAACGAATTAATGTTGTGACTCAATTAAGTAATAAGTAATAACTGTTGAAGTCTTTAATTGTTAATAATTATTATAATTATACAATAGGGATAAGCTTTAGAAAAATTATTACCAATATTAATTTCTTATAAATTATAATAATCAATAAATGTTATTATGTTAATATTATAAACTTATGTTATTAGATTTATAAATTACATTAAATAGTAACCAATAATCACATTTTTCTCTTTATGCAGTATCCACTGTATCATAAAAAATCTCACTTACATCTAAATCCTTACTTCTAATATAACTGGGCAATTATAGATATTGCAGCTGTACAACTGTAGCAAGTCATATCGCCATTTATTCTTTGCTATTAAATATTATGTATAGTTTACCTATAAGTAGGCAGTTGATTGCATACACCTATATATACTTTAAATTAACACCTATCATAATTCATAGTGATAATAAAAGAACTTCTAAATCAATAAAAATATCTACCTTTATTTAATTCCAAATTTACAAGATATTATGATTATAAAAGTATTTAATAAGGTTCTAACAATGTTAAGACATGTGAAAAAATAATTTATACTAAACTTAACTAATAACAACCAGGAAAAGGCTCTGGTCGGTTTTTGCGTAGAACAAAATTAATCTTGCGTTTCATATCTTCATCGTATATGGCCTTACATTTCTCGTAATTAATTCTCCTTCTCATTTGAGTTGGTTTTTCATAAAACATTGTTCTTCTGTACTGATCCAAGAAACCTTCAGAACCCATAATTCGGTTCAGAACACGACAGGCTTCGTCCACATTTTCATTCCGCACCAACACAGTCCTCGAAATGAATTTTAAATGTTTCATGTCTAATGTCAACAATCAACACTATAACGATATAAGTTATTAAAACTTATTGCAATTTTCAAATAATAATTAAAGCTTCACATAAACTCGATACCTCGATAATCAATTGTAAAATATATTGATTAATAGGAAATGGGAAATTGTAAATAGGTACCTGTACGGCTGTACCTACTTATAATATTTTATATTTAAAAATCAAAATATTCCAAAATATTATATGATAAACAAGGAATCACGTTATCAATTTCAGGCAGTGCTGCCACATACTGAAGATATTATACACAATACAATAATAAATATCATAGGGCCCGAATTTATATGCAATTGTACGTTTTTTCTAAACAGTCCAAAAAATAGCTAGGTAAACTTAAATTTTAATTATAGTCAATAGATCCAAAATAGAAAGTTTTATTTTGCATATTTTTACATATTTAGGCATTTTTTTTAATGCACTCTATATTCCTGTATTTTCAATTTTTTATTGCATATTATATATTTATATAAGGTTTTTAGTGCATAATATATATTATTTTGAATATATTAATGAAAATAACGTAATTATAGTTATATATATATTTTTTTTTTATCGATCTTGAAATCATTAATAATTTCTGCTTCGATATCTGTGGCTGTTATAGCATAACATTTAATATTATACTAGAAAAAATAAAATAAAATATATATATAAAAAAGTGCATACAAATGAATAATTATAGACGTTATTGTTGTTGGTTTTAAAATCTCATAGCAATTGGAGAATTTGTGTTGCCTTAAAAAAATATATGGTGTTTACTTCTTGGACCAAGACTTGGCTAATGTTTAGTCCTCTTAGTTTTTCATGTATTTTTCATTATTCGAAGATGTTTTTGATAGTAATTATTGTGGTACCACATACTTGACATATATTTAGTTATATTTATAGTCCAACTACTCCAACTAATTTGACGAAGTCGTTTTCTTATTTTCACTGAGGCCTATCGGGAGCGAGACAAATAGTAATTTGTTATTGAGTGAGTTTTCGTGAATCACACATTAATTAACTTATTATTTTTTTGTTTGTTTATTTCTTATGTTTTTCGTGATCCGAGTGCACGTAATTTTCGATTGATTTAATTTATTTATATTTAAAAATGAATCATATAAATATAATATAATTTTATGTTAACACATAAAAATAATGAAAATAAAAAACTTTTTTTATTCGATATGTTTGTTTTATATAGTATGTTAACAACACTAAATATACTGATAATTTATTTAATTAATACTCATGGTAAAGGAAACAACGTGACTCGCCCAACAGTACGTCCGTTGAGACTTGACTGAACTTAATAGTAAATTAGTAAATATCATAATAACATTAATCACATAATCAGTTCCCCTTCCTTATCGAATAATATAATATATACCTATAGGACATTGACCAATGTTAACAAATAACAATTAACAAGTATATATAGGTATATTCCTACAAAATAAGATCAAAAATGCATATTTTATAGTGCATATTTCTGAAGTTTTTAGAGCATATTAATCCAGGCCCAAGTAATAACCAGTGGGTAAACGAAGAAAATATTCCTATAAATAATAAAATGATAATAATACGGAACGATGATCGATGAACGACTAATAATTATTATAACTAAATTATTGTTTTTAAGAATTTGGGAATTATAGACTGCAGTCTTTATTGTTCTAAATTCCTATTGTATAATTTATTCTTATGATTTTTTTTTGCTTCTTAAAAGCATTTGCCTACGGCGCCTACGTAGGGGTGCGTGCCCCTTCTCATTTTTTTTCATTAACTTAACTAAGTTCAATAATTTGTTTATACATACAATATACATATTACACTTTGATAACCTGGTGCTTTCTAAATAATATTATTCTTCAATTAACTGATTATAATAAATTGTAAAACCACAAAGTTTCAATAAAAAAAAAAATTAACTAATATTATTGTAAATAATGTAAATGATTTTGTTCGAATAACATTTTATTGTCATTAATAAAGAGAATAAAACTAAAAAGTTCGAAAATTTCAAATGTCTTTAAATAACTTCAGAAGATGTGAAATATTTTAAAAATTTTATCGTGTATAGAAAATGCCAGTATTAAAATTCAGTGAAATTGTATGTGTATACGGTAATTTGTTTTAGAGTTACACTGCAATATCAAAATTTTATATTTTCAATAATTGATTCTGCGAACAAATTTCCGTTTTTCTTTAATTTTAATTTTTATTAGTTAATAAAAATTATTATATTATGAATAATTAATCACTAGTCGTCACCTTTGCAATGATCTTTTCCTACTAACTATAAAGGTTTTTGACATTGTAATTGTGTAATATGCGAAAAACTGAATTAGGCTTTATATCTTTAGAGGTGGTAAGAAAAAAGTTGCAGATATTATGTTTATTTATGATTTGTTGAATGGTCATATTTTTTCCCCAGAATTGCTCTCTATGATAGAGTTTAATTTAACAAATCATCGTTTAAGAAATTTATTAAACCTATTTCATGTATCATTTTACAAAAATAATTATAGCTCCACTTCTTTCTTCCCTAGAGCATTAAAACTAGCAAATCTTATTACTGAACATGTAGATTTTTTCTTTATGTCACGTCTTGTTTTTAATAGAAATGTATATTTAGTTGTTTTTATTTTAAAAATTTAATTGTAAATTAATTATCGTTAGGTTAGGTTAGGTTGCTGTATTGCATTACTATTATTCATTTACCACTGTCCAATTATTATTATTTTGAACTGTATTTTCATTATTTTCGTCTTACTTTTTATTTTTGTTCTTACTGTAAAATACTTAAAAATGTAAACCTGATACTGTTCACACAAAAGGGTTATTACCCGTTTATCATACATAAATAAATAAAAATAACAATCAAATAAAATATTTTTCAATGTGTATTCTTACAGAATTTTTTTATATTTTTTTTTTGCTTCTTGAAATGCATTTGCATGCGGGTTCCAATACCCTCCTTATTTGTTTTCTTCAAATTTAATTATAGTTAATTTTTGTGTAAACAATCTAAACTTAAATAACCAAAATTATACTCCCTAAATAAACAATCTACCATCATCTGGAGATCACATACTGCAGTCTTCAGTGTATATGCCTACATTATAATATTTTCAATATTTTTACTCACTGTACTTTACAAGACTGCAGACAGGGTACCAAACTACCAAATGTTATTATCAAAATCGGTTGTTTAATTTATAATGTAGTCATGTAGTGTCATATTTTACATCTTAGTTTATGTTTTATACAGACGGCGTCGTAAACTCCCGGTGCCACTCTTGTACAGTTGTATATTTGTTGCTTTGATGACAATCTATTCGTTTCTAGTCCGCTTTATATAAAAACTTTTATGAATTAATTATGAATATTCATGAATATTTGAATACGACATTCTTTATATAAAATTATAAAATATAATAATATAATGTTAAAGTTTCAAGTATCTTAAATACCTATGACTAACATATTTACATAAAATTAAGATGTTGACAATTTATAAATATAATAGCGATTTTTCATACTTACAATTTTATTTTGTTGTAATCCAAAAAGTATTATCCTAAAAACATTCCAATGTTAATAAAATTATAATTTCTTTACCTACCCAATGAAATTACGAAAATGTACTTAAATTTATAAAAATAAGCTTACAAAAACCTAAAATAACATACTTCCTCATACTTCATTGGTTCAAATATAGGAAAAATTAACGTGCATGTCGCTAGCCGCACCCAATAAACAATTTTTATGTCAAAATTTAGCACACGATTGGCATGAATTTGCACGATTAAATTTAGAATTCACGCGGTATTATATTAGTTGGAAAATTATGAATACTTTGGGCGTGGCTGGTGAAACGTTACGCCAGCCGAGCCTAACCAAAACATTCAACAATTTCAAAAAAAAATTTTATGCCACCATTTAGCACGCTATTAGCATGAATTCGCACGTCACTCTTACCTGAGAAAAAAAAAATTTTAACAACTGAAGAATTTGTACATTTTTAATTAAATAAATTTTGTTGAAATTTGAACTTTAAATGGTTAAAAAAAACTATGTATTTTTTAATATTTTTCAACTGCAATCATATCAACTTATGGGAAACCTTGTATAAATATTTCAAGTTTTTTGACTGGCGTATAAAATTCTATTGACATGTATAGAATAAAAATTATAAAAACGGAAAATTTCAAATATTTATAAATAACTTAAAAATTATTAAAATATTTTCAACATCTTATCAAGTATAGGAATGATATTAATAAAATAATTGTATGGTGTAAATTTCAAGTTTCTACTATTATTGGTTTTTGAATAACAACAAAATAAGAATATCAGAGAGAATAAAAAGAGAAATTGAGTGAATATCCAATGTTGCAATTCAAATGCTCATACAAATTTAATTTAAAAGTTCCAATTTTGACAAAATACGTAAAAAAAAATATGAAAAGTTGCAATTTATTTCGAGTTAAAAATTCATAAAAAGTTATCTTTTTAAATTCCAAACAAGATTCTTTATGAGTTTGTCTACTCTTATCAAATAAAATTTTTTTACCGGAAAGTAAAATTAAATTTTATTTGTTTAGTAAAACAGCTTCAAATTTGGAATTTAAAAATTCAGTTGAAGATTGTACGAATTCATGCTAATTGCATGCTAAATGGTGGCATAAAAGATTTTTCGAAATTGTTGAAAGTTTTGGTTAGGCTCGGCTGGCGTAAATGGCGCAATGCACATACAAAATTAGATTTTTTAACGATGAATTATTTCAGTTATTTTGTAGTAATTAAATATAATTAGTTTATATTAATTTAAATATTTCATAGCTATAAATACAAAATGGCAAAAATATATCTAGAGTCAGTTAGATAGATCAATATTATAATCATAGTATTATTAAACTAATAATTTTTAGAAAAGAATACACTTATTAAAATATGTTTTTATTTATACCACGAATAATCAAGAACAGCAATAAAATTACTAGATATTAAACTTTAAAGACAATAAAAAGTAAATGGTGTAATGATTACACCATTTACTTACACAGTAATGTATATCAATTTATTGTTTAATTATTGTCATTGTCTTCATCCTCATCTTCTATATCATCGTCATCATCATCACCTTTTTCATCCTCTGAAGACCTAGATTCAGATAAAAACATAAAATATTTTAGAATCTAAATGGAAATTTTTGTATAGATTCTCTACAGGAAGGTATAGAATAACTGCAGAATAATTAAGAAGAATATGTTACAAAAACATTTTTGAAAGTACTAAATCTTATAAAATGAATTAACTAATAATAATGTTGGTGTTTATTATAGATAAATTACCTTATTCAAAATTCATTAATTAATTGTTATTATAAAACTATAATAATCAAGAATGTTTTCTACAGTTACAATTTTATCTTATTTAAATTTCTTAAAGGGCCAGGGTAATACTGAATTTATCTACTAAGAATGATTTACCCAAATTTAGGTTCATATTCTTCATCATCAGAGGGGAATAGTTCAGCTGGTGCACCATCATTTTCTTTTGGCTTATGTTTCTTTAAGGTAGGAATATTGAATTCTCCAAGCTATTAAATTCAAAATTATCATAAGTCACAAATAATTTTGTATCATTTTATAATTAATTAACTTACGGAAATGTTATTTGTTATTTTTCTAGCTACTTGTTGCTGATTTATTTTGAACCAACTATCATAATATTGGGACATAGGAGTACCTGCTAACTTAATATCAGATTCCCATGCCTCAATACCTTTTAAATCATGAAGTAAAAGACCACTTTTACCTCGTTTTTCACTTAAAATGGTTGATGTTTCTTTCACTTTGTCCAACAACGTCCGTAATTTTCGAGTATAATTAATATTTTTACAATTTTTAAGAAACTCTTTCATCTGAAAAATATAATAGTGATATTATTACTATAATTTAGTCTTGAGAAGGTGTGATACTTGCATATGTAGTCTCTATCTTACAAGTGCGTGACATATCAAAAACTGTTTCGCATGGGAAAGAACCGAGAAGTCCACAGACCCAGTTATAACAAAGAAAAGAAATTTTCACCATGAAAAAGAAGAATTTTAACTGTGTAGCAGGGTTTTAATTTTTTCAATAAAACCAATATATTAAAAGTTATTGAAGTTTGAAAAACTTGAGAATATCCAATTTAAAAAAAAATTAAACAAATGAAAATGGTACGACACAGAGAATATTATCTTCTATATAGTGTTAACTTTTAGTGTTTCTACTAAGAATACAGACTGAGTAGTTCTATCCTAGCTAAACGGTTTTTGCTATAATAATCACCAGTAAGAGGGAAACAAAACATGCAAGTAACACATCCTTTTAAACTAAACCATACATTAAAAAAAAACAAATATAACATACTCTGATGATAAATGGTACTACTAAATCAGGAAAACTTATTGTATGAGCTTCAATTACAATATATTCCATAAAAGCACTATGTACATTTTCAATAACTGCGTCTTTAAATACATTTTCTTGTAATTGTGATTTTGATAGACGTAATATACAAGTAAAGTCCATTGGTCTCATTGATGTTTTTGAATGTTTTTTGTTAAAATCTACTATAGTAAGTACCTAAAAATAAAGTTTTTTCAATGTAAGTACAAAAAAAAAAAAAATGTGTATAATTTAATTTATAAATACCTCTAAAATATGTGGTAGAATAGGTATAAATTTACCAGTTTCTCTACTTAGCTTAGTTAACATTGAAATACAATGAAATCTCAATGGAAGATATTGTACTGTTGGTATAAGTTTAGCACACCCAATGATTATCTGAAAAATATATTTATTTTTTGTATAATATCTAATATTTTTATTTAAATTCAACGGGCATACTTGAACTAGAGGATAAACCAAAGTTTGCAATTGTTTTTTATTTAATGTAGCACACAAAACATCTGTCCATAATTTAAGTGAATATATATACTGCCAATTGTACACTGATTGAATATTTTCCTTAAAAATAAAAAATATAATAATATATTAAATATAATGAATAAATATATCCCATTACCTTTTTTTTTAAAGTTACAGCTGATCGAAGATGAATAGCTAATTGTCTAATATATAAAAATGCATGATTATAAGATATTGATTCACTTATAGTAAACATTTCAGACAATGATTGCCTCATGAAGTTAATCCCAGGTAAGGCATTTGGAGTAACGAATTTGCTATTAGAAATATATCCCACATACATAGCCTAAAAACAATATTATTTAATACATAAATATTTACCGATAAATAATTTGATTACCTTCAGAATCATTTCTAGATAAGATGATAGGTCACTATTGGCTAACTTCAAAATACACAAGAAAGATACAACTTTAACAGTTTCACTTGCATTAGCACTCCATAGTGCTACGAATCTTTTCAATACCGGTTTTACAATTGTTGGAAGGCATGATAAAAAAGGTATCATTTGGTGGTAATGTTTTAATAGTACACAGGTGATGTCTTCACTAGAAACAGTGGTCAATAGCTGAAAAAAATTTAGTTTAATTCTTAGTAATTAGGAAGCTTTTGGAATTAATTACATTTTATCATAAAATTAAGATTAGTTATATGTTAAGTATAAAATATATAGATATCAAAGAAGATATTATATTAAATTTTCGAATTATTAAAACAATAAATACAAAAATAGTAATTACTCTAGTTAGATCCGTTAAATATGAACGTAGAGTCATTTTCACTTTATTCCAATGCTTTGATTTAGAAATCATGTTTTTTGATGATGTACCAGAAGGAAGTTTTAAAAATTTCAAAAGGGCAGGTTGCAAATCAAACATACACATTTGAAGAACTGCATTAAATACTGAAAGACATAAAACATTTAAAATAAATTTCTTAATTTAAATTAAATATGTATAACTACCTGAGCTTCCTTCAACTTTATAACATGTAGGTTTATTAATTTCATTAGCTGTTATACGTTGAAGTGCTGCTGTCATTGCCTTAGATGCTGTAGTTATGTATTTGAGTTTTTGTTTTCTATAATTATAATTTAATTTGAGTTTTTTTTACATACCTATTTTGCCGTTGTAAGCAAAAACACTGTAAGTCCCAAAAAATATAAAAATGAGGTAAAAGCAAATAAATAACTGTAAAATTCAGTTACTATAAATGAATATGACGTATGTCTGAATCATTACTTTAAAAGAATAATATAAGCAATAATCAAATAACTAAAACCCCATAAATCATACTATATTATTCATACAAAACACATTTTTCTCAATATCGTTCTCAGTGACTTACAAAGGCAGTATTACCATTTTAACAAATAAGTTTTTTTAAACATAAATTGAACTTACGAATTTTGAAGTTTTTGCCTCCAAGTCTCTATCATTGACAATGTAATAACAGTCAAATCTCCTCCACTATTACTTGGACCTTCATCAAAATCACTTTCATCGCTACCAATCTAAATAATTCAATATGGTTGATACATAAGTACAACATAATATTACACTTCCAATTTAATATTGGTTTAATGCTAATTTATCATTTTAATTTTAATTTTATTAACTAACTTCTAAATTAGTAGGTGGTTTATGTAATTTTTCTGATTTTATTCCTTCAATATCATCTTCATCATAATCATCATCATCATTATAACTTTCATTACCATCTTGTTCAGGCAAACTGGCTAGTTTTTTATCACATTCCTTTAAATATTTATAGAATTCTGGGTCAGAGGTTTTCAGTTTTTCTAAATCTTCGTCCAAATCATCAGTATCATAAGCATCACCATCATCACCTTCACTTAAACTTGCATCATGATCAGATTCACCTAAGATAAAAGAGGCCATAACAATTATTTAAGACGATGCAATATTACAAAAAATCTACTCACTGTTAAATTCAATTGCATCTAACGATCCATCATCGGAGTCATCGTTACTATCACTCATCTCTTCAACTTTTTTAGAAACCACATTTGAAGCTTTTGGAATAGGTTTCTTGTTTTTTATTTGTTTTTTCTTCATGACACGTTTAGGAGCCATATTAAAAGACGAGTAGATTCCTAAGGGGTTCTTTTGAATGTTAACTATAAAGTTAAACCTGTTTCTTCGCGTCGACGATTTTTAAAATTTTATATTGGAATACGATGAAAACATTCCAAACACACGTGTTTCGGTTTTACACTTGATTATAAATTTAAGTCAGTGCGGCCTGCATAAATTATTATCTGTTGAAAACAGTAAAAATCAGTGGTAATCAAAATATATAAAATAACATTGAAGATAACATTAAAAATATAACCACAGAATAATATAATATATATAAATTAATTAAATACAATTAATTATATATATTAAATATATAAATAATAAAGGTAATAAATATTACCTAGTATATTAAATTGATTTAATCTAATCTGAACCCAACTTCAACCATTAATGAACTAAACTGCTACCACATAGTGATGGAGGTTGGTAGCACTGCAGCGGAACGTTGATTGACATAGAAGGACAGACTGCTCCCGGCTGCAGCTTAGCGCAGCAGGACGTATACGATCTACACACTACAAATTACAATAATATGTCCACAATATAGTAGATTCTACAAACTACAACAGTCAACAACTACACTGTCAGCGCCTCTACGGTATTACGATTGTCGGTTACGGTAGTTAACGACATACTCGTGCCAAGCCTGTTACTACTTTCCGATTAAATAGTAAATACTCACAATAGTTACAATACTTTGCCGAGTTTGCCGTTAGTGTATAGCGCCATAGCAGTGACTACTTTTCCTTTTTTTGTCTCGTTTCCATTTTCGCGGTTTAATTCTATGGTGTAAGACTGTCTAGTGTCTACTAGTATTTAATAAAACCGGTTGTTTGTTGTTAGTTATTGGTGGTTGTTTTGCTGTTAATAATCTATATTGCTTGTTTTTAATAAAAAAGAAATATTAGTTGCAAATATATTACCGAATAGGGTAAGTAATACCGTATACGAACTTTTAAAAAGTTCAAACGATCGTAATTCTAATGGTCAATTGGTGTGTAGTGTGACGGTAGTATTACACCGGTAACCAAGTGTGTACCCACTAATTGAAATGGACAGTGACATCAGTGACACTGACATGGAGATTGATGATGATGCCTACGAGCCTGGTAAAAACACAAAATCGCCTGGCAAAAAAGACAATTTGAATAACTCAAAAACGGAAAATACTGTTAGTATTAAAATATATTATTTTATTTTATATGTACCTATAACTGATCCCATGATGTAGGTTTATTTTGTAATGAATTTTTGTTTCATAGGAATCTATTTTATCTATATTTTGTTTCATGTGTAGAATGAACCCAACTCCTAGGTATGTAGTTTTATTATTTTATTATTGGAGTAAATTGACCTATTAACAGACTTTAAAACAAAAATATTGATGATAATATCTTTTTGATATTTCCTATATATATATATATATATATTTTAAATTGAAATGTAGCTGTAGTATACAAATTTGAATTAAAGTTGAAATCTGTTTTAACAAGTTCTAAGTAAAAGGTTTAAGCAAGTTGTTGTGAAGAAAAATTAAAACCTTTTTTTTTTAATTTGTGTTAACTACCAATACTACAACAAGTTTGAAAATTTTACATTACTGACGTTTCATCAGAAAATTTAAAACTCAATAACTTATAGAATCAGTTAGGATAAAATAAGTTCAATGTATCTTGTGTGTATGTATATACTATTGACATTTATTTACACATTTATACCCAAACATAAAAACATAATGATTCAATTAAACAATATTGTTTAAATTTGGTACAGCTGATATCTCGCTCTAACTATACTCTATATAATTGTATATTTTAATGTACACCCATTATATGGACTTGTGTATCATTCTAACCAATTGTGTTAGTGATTTATGATAGATATTTAAGAAGTAGAACATCTAATTAGAATTTTATACATTTGTAAGACTTGGATAACTCATTTGTGTGTACCAGTGCCTCTTATAGAAACAAATGAGAAAATGTATAATTGACTTGATGAATATTTCATATTTCTTTAATATTGGTATTTTACTTATAAAAATTGCATCAATGCAAACTCAATAGAAACTAGATACTCTGCTTCGCTCAAAAACTAACTTCATGTTGGATCAAATGCTAGAAATTGCAATCGCTAATCACTTTGTACATTAAATGTAAAATACTTAAAATTTATTTTTTTAGAATAAATCTGGATCTGAGGATGAAGCAACTCCATCCAAAGAAAAAGAAGGAAAAGTTTTTCCCGTCAAAGTTGTAATAATATTTTTTTAGAAATAAATAAATAAATTACAATTTATGTTGACAACATTTTAATCTTTCCGTAGGAAACTGACCGAGGAAAGAGGTTTGATTACCTTCTTAAACAAACAGAAATCTTTGCTCATTTTATGACTGCTAATCAAAAAAAAGATGGATCAAGCACTGCTAATGCTACTGGAAACACACCAAAAAAAGCTAAGGGTAGACCTCGTAAGCCTAAAGCTGAAACTGGAGATTCTGCCGAGTAATTGTTTTTAATATATTTTTTCATGAATGTAATAAAAAATTTTATTTTGCAAATGTTTTTAAAAAAATTACAATTTTTCAATAAATATAGTTATACTACTTTTAATTATTTTAAATATTTATTTTTAAAGGTGGCTAACTATTCACTAAAATAATTATTGATAGTGGGGAAAAAGTTAAATAATGTAATCAGTTGTCACATTATAAATATTTTTATCGCCTAATTAAAATGTAGGTAGGTTAAATTTAGCTGATAATTATAAAAATATGTTCTATGATATTTGTTTGTATATTTATAATAATTAATAGTTATTCCTTGTAGGTAGCTGTTAGAAAAATATTTTTAGATAGGTGCCTTCAGCTTTTAAAAATTTTTCAAGATCTAACTATTTTGTACTTTAATCATATAAATCTAATATAATAATTCTGATCTTATTATGTTATGATGAAAATATTTAAACATCATATTAATAACATGTTTTATGGTCTTATGTTATAGTCTTCGTCATCGCCAAACTGAACAAGAAGAAGATGAAGAGCTATTAAAAGAGTCATTGGCAGCAGATAAATTTATCACACAGTTTGATGAATCTCCATATTATATACAGAATGGTGAATTACGTGATTACCAAATACGTGGTTTAAATTGGATGATATCATTGTATGAAAATGGAATTAATGGTATTTTGGCTGATGAAATGGGTCTTGGTAAAACTTTACAAACAATTTCACTTTTAGGGTAAGTAATTACATTTCAGTTTGTATTTTTAACTATAAATATTATAATTTATATTTATATATACATATACTATGCCACTATATATATTTGCAGATATATGAAGCATTATAGAAATATACCTGGACCGCACATGGTTATTGTTCCTAAATCAACATTGCAAAATTGGGTTAATGAATTTAAAAAATGGTGTCCCACAATTCGAACAGTTTGCATGATTGGAGATAGAGACACACGGGTAAGTTTATATCAACTATTCGTATTGGGTACTAATGGATAAATTTAATGGTCAGCACAAACATTCAAGTATTTATGTAAGGGCTGGCGGTATTCGAAATTCTGATACCGGTATCCGGTATTTGTTTATTACCAGTAACTACGGTTATTACCGAAAATACTGAGATGTTGTTATTACCGAAAATACCGTACTCTGGTAATTACCGAAAATACTGAGTTGCGACCTACTACTTTGTTTCTTTTCTCTCTCAATAATCCCGTCTGTCTCTAAACGATGTCTATTAGTTTATAGGTTAGGTCTGGAGTGGACGGGATGGGGACATGGCTTCAATGACAAATTATAGTCGGCTATCTAGCTGTCTATGATTTTTTTCATTATAATAAGACAATACGTATTATGGCATTATGCCATTATAATTATCAGATTACATAAAAAAAATGAAAAATAAATGTAGGTAGGTATTGAATTTTCGGTAATTACCTAGTCCTAAGAGCTAAGTGGTTAGGTACGGTATTTTTGGTAATTACTGCACCTCGGTATTATCGTGGCACGGTATTTTCGGTAACAACGGTAATTACCAAATCACGGTATACCGGTATTCTGAAATATCGAAAATACCGGATACCGAGATTTTTTAAATACCGAAAATACCGCCAGCCCTAATTTATGTCCTTGTCCAAATATTTTCCTTCTGAATTGTATTGAATAGCTTGATTATTCCTGACTGTCTGAAATAATTCTATAATAATATTGATATTATATATTTTATGGTATGTAATTATAGCCCTGTATAAACTGTATTGTTGGTATGTACATCTTAAAATATATTTTAGGTCAAATTTATACGTGAGACGTTTATCCCCGGAGATTGGGATGTTTGCATTACATCTTATGAAATGATAATTCGTGAAAGAGCTGTATTACGTAAAATTCAATGGAAATATTTAGTGATTGATGAAGCTCATAGAATAAAAAATGAAAAAAGTAAACTTTCCGAAATAATTAGGGAGTTTGAAACCACAAATCGATTATTGTTAACTGGTACACCATTGCAAAATAATTTACACGAATTGTGGGCCCTGTTGAACTTTTTACTTCCAGATGTTTTCAATTCATCCGATGTAAGTTATTGATTGAAAATATTTTATGTAAACATTGATTTCACTCTTTTTTTTAATAGGATTTTGATCAATGGTTCAATACAAACAATTGTTTTGGGGATAATGCATTAATTGAGCGACTTCATGCTGTATGTTTATATTATATTTAAAACTATTTTAAACTAGACAAAATATAATTCGTTTAAACGTTTTTTTATGGTTGTTTAGGTATTAAGACCATTTCTTTTAAGAAGATTAAAATCTGAAGTGGAAAAACGTCTAAAACCCAAAAAAGAAGTTAAAGTCTACGTTGGCCTTAGTAAATTACAAAGAGAATGGTAGATATATAAAATATATATAAGTGTATAATACATTATATATGATGAACATTTAAATTAATGATTTGTCTATTGAAGGTATACCAAAGTGTTGATGAAAGATATAGATGTAGTTAATGGTGCTGGTAAAGTAGAGAAAATGAGACTTCAAAATATTCTTATGCAGCTGCGAAAATGCAGCAATCATCCATATCTTTTTGATGGTGCAGAACCAGGTCCTCCTTATACTACTGATGAACATATTGTATGCAATATTATATTTCTTAAAATAAAAAATAAAAACTATTAATGATTTAACAATGTGATGTTTTAGGTTTTTAACTGTGGAAAAATGGTTGTTTTTGATAAGTTATTGAAGGCTTTAAAAGAACAGGATTCTCGTGTATTAGTGTTTAGTCAAATGACACGTATGATGGATATTTTGGAAGATTACATGCATTGGAAAGGATATAATGTATGTATAAATTCTAATTTTCTGTATAAAGTGGTCAATTTGATATAAACCTTAACGTTCAAATTATTGATGTACAGTAGGGTCTCAATAATCCGAACACAGGCTAATCCGAAAGACGCAGTAATCTAAACGAGCTTAAGAATTATCTTATCGCCATACTATGTACATATATATTATTATATTTATAAAAAAATATTTTCTAGTAATAAAATTTTTCAATTATTTGGGACAGGCATATCAATCCATAATAGGAACCCATTAACAAAAAAAAATTAATCAATATTTTAAATGTGAAAGTTCATAACTATGTAAATATTTTTATATATTCATTGTCTTTTGAAAATACAAGTTTTTACACGATTAATAAAAATAAAATTACAATTTCATATTTTAAATTACAATTAAATTGATGTTTTTTTTAAGCCATAAGTAATCTAAATGACCCCTTTCCTCAACCTCATTCGGATTATCGAGACCCTACTGTATATCAAAAATATTAAATATTCACCAAATTAGAAGCTATATTTAGCAGTTTAAAGACATTTGTTCGTATTTCTTAAAATTCTACTACAAATTAAAGTTTTTATGCAAATAAATTTATTGTTGAAAATTATTTATAGTATTGTCGTTTGGATGGTCAAACACCTCATGAAGATCGCCAACGTCAAATTAATGAATACAACGAACCGAATAGTAAAAAGTTTGTTTTTATACTTTCTACGCGAGCTGGTGGCTTAGGTATTAATTTAGCTACTGCAGATGTTGTTATTATATATGACTCTGATTGGAATCCTCAAATGGATTTGCAAGCGATGGTTTGTATATTTAATACTTTTACAACTAAACAAATAATTAATTATGTTTTTTAACAGGACCGAGCTCATAGAATTGGACAAAAAAAACAAGTGAGAGTATTTCGTCTTATTACTGAAAATACTGTTGAAGAAAAAATTGTTGAAAGAGCTGAAGTTAAATTAAGGTTGGATAAATTAGTTATTCAACAAGGTCGCTTGATAGATAATCAAAAAAATACTCTGAATAAAGATGAAATGTTAAATATGATCAGACATGGTGCAAATCATGTTTTCCAATCTAAAGATTCTGAAATTACAGATGAAGATATTGATACAATTTTACGGAAAGGCGAAGAAAAGGTAGATATAATAATTGAAGTATAAACCATTATTTTATTATTAGAATTCTTTGATGTGATGACTAAATTTGTTAGCATGAAATTTTTCAGAATTTTAAAGTTGTGTTAGGGGTTTAATTGTGTTGTTTCATCAGTTTAAAATAGTAATTTATGTTATTTAGACAGAAGAAATGAAACAAAAGTTAGAGTCTTTAGGAGAGTCATCTTTGAGAAACTTCACATTAGATGCTCAAACAGAATCATCCTTGTATACATTTGAAGGAGAAGACTATAGGTATGTTATATAGTATATAGTATAATGATAATTTCATGATTCAAGTGCTAGATTTAATTTGACTTATTATTTACAGGGAAAAACAAAAGTTAACTGGTATCGGAAATTGGATAGAACCACCAAAACGTGAACGTAAAGCTAATTACGCTGTTGATGCCTATTTTCGTGAAGCACTCAGAACATCTGAGCCCAAACAGCCTAAAGTAATAAAAAATAAAATAATATTATATATTGTATTTAAGTTGATTTCATATGAATGTACATTATTTATAATATGTATGTTCGTATTTACTTTTATTATTAACTTTAACATGTATATTTTAACATTTTTGTAGGCACCTAGACCGCCAAAACAACCATTGGTTCAAGATTTCCAGTTTTTCCCTACGCGTTTATTTGATTTACTTGATCAAGAAATTTATTATTATAGACAAACTGTTGGATACAAAGTAAGTTAAGATTTATAACAATTATAACTATATTAGCGAGAACCAGATGATGCAAATATCTTAAGCATTGACCTCATAACAATCATTGTGTCTATTTTATTTTAGTTAGCAATGTTAGTTAGCAATATGTAAAACATTAGACTAGCTTAATTATGAACCAAAACTAATCACAGGATATACATCGATTTTTAAACATAAACAATTTCAGTTAAATTTATTAAAAAATGTTTGATTGTAACAGGTACCAAAAAATCCAGAATTAGGTGCTGATGCAGCTAAAATACAGAAAGAAGAACAAAAAAAAATTGATGAAGCTCAACCACTTACTGAAGAAGAACAAGCAGAAAAAGAAGTTTTATTAACAAAAGTAAATAATCTGGTTTTTACGATAGTATAACTTTAATTAATTTTTTCTGGTTTTTAGGGATTTACAAATTGGAATAAACGTGATTTTAATCAATTTATTAAAGCTAATGAAAAATATGGCAGAGATGATATTGATAATATATCAAAAGAAGTAGAAGGTATATATAAGCTAGATGGTCTATTAGACTAATGATTCTGGTTTCTCAATAAGTCGATCCAGTATCTAAATAAAAAAAATGTTTATATATTTTAATTTAAGGTAAAACCGCTGAAGAAGTTAGAGAATACAGTGCTGTATTTTGGGAAAGATGTAATGAGTTCCAAGACATTGATAGAATTATGGGACAAATCGAAAGGGGAGAATCTAAAATACAACGCCGAGCTAGCATTAAAAGAGCTTTGGACGCTAAAGTATTGTATTTTTAGTAATTCTTTCTAAAGTTTTGTGTTATACCTTTTCTCAATATGTTATGTTCCAATAGATGACTAGGTATAGGGCTCCATTTCATCAATTGCGCATTTCGTATGGAGCAAACAAGGGAAAAAATTATACTGAAGAAGAAGATAGATTTTTAGTTTGCATGCTTCACAAACTGGGATTTGATAAGGAAAATGTGTATGAAGAATTAAGAGCTGCTATAAGGTAAGGTCAGGTTAGGAATATAGAAAATGCTAGTGATGTTGTCATTATAGAAAGATAATATTAGAAATTACTATTTACATTTGGAAACATTATTGTACATTCTAAATAATTCATTTAGCTGTTTAGTTACATTTTAAAGAGTTTAGAAGTGAGTTTATTATTAAGTCTATTAATAATTTTTTTTATCTATTTTAGATGTGCTCCTCAATTTAGATTTGATTGGTTTATAAAAAGTCGCACTGCTAATGAATTGCAAAGACGATGCAACACTTTAATTACATTAATAGAGAGAGAAAATCAAGAATTAGAAGAAAAAGAAAGAGAACAAAAAAAATTACTTAAAAAGAATTTGAAGCCAGCACCATCCCCAGCTCCAGTAAAAAAAAAAGCTGACAAGGTTGATAAATCTGATGTTGGAGATCCTAAATCACCAGTTCCAAAAAAAAAGAAAAAGTAAATTATCTTTATACAGCATGCAAGTTTTTTTTTTTTAGTTTAGACATGATAATTGCATTTTCTTGGGTAACCATAAGTTTTGTGAACATTTTTCATATGAATTAAAATTTGAAAGAATATGTGTACTATTTTTTTACAATATTTTTGTGTTTATTAAGTAACATTTGACATTTCTTTGTGTTGTAATATAATTTGTATGCTTATTTCATATTCATTTTCATCACCTTTATATAAATATTACTTTAAAACTATAAATGTATACTTTTTATATGTTGTGCTGGTTTTCACTTCAACAATTAATTTTTATTAAAATAATTTCACTTTATTTTTAAATTTAGCTTTTAGTAAATAATTTTTTGTATTCTATCAATCACAATAAGAGAATCTGAAATATATAATTTAGTTAAGTGTACACGAACACAGTATGTATGATTTATTTTAAAACAAAAATTGCAAACATATTTGATAGGTTTATATAAGATAAGTTTCTATTAGTTTTTCATACTAACTATTATTGAATTTTAAAAGTAGAAGTAATATACAACACTGCATTTCTATAATTTTTGTATTTTTTTCTAGTTATCATTCATAATAATAATAAAAAAAAAAAAAAAAAAAACAATATAGTAAAAGCTTTGAGTAAATGTTTTTATTAGACATAAAAATCACTTGCTGATAGAAATAATCATATTCAACTATATATATATTGGAATGAATAAAGAGATTATACTAATGATATGTTTATTTCAAACAAATATTATTGTAATGTACCAAATATATTATAAGTGACATACTCAATGAATTTTTGAATTGATTATATTCCATAATTTATTAATATTGAATAGGATGAAGAACAAATGTTGATTTATAATTACATATTTTAAATCAATTGAACAATACCCCTTTTAACGAATTCGGCAATCGAACTATAAGGCATCAAATGCTGAGAACCATCTTCCAGTACTATTTCTTCTTCCTGGCCTTCCAATGTATTTTTGATAATAACACTGTCTATATGCTTGTTACATTTTAAAAAAACAAAACTATTTAAATTGGGTTCGATAATTTTTTTATTTCTATCCAAGTTGTTGTATAGATGGGGCATATGCCGGAGTATAGTGTCGAAATGATTGTCGGCATTCAAAGCAAATTCTTTAGCAAATTTCAACTCTGCAGGTGATAAATAAGCATCTTCTTCTGAGCGAGTGGCTTCTTCTTCAAGCACACTCACACAAAAACTTTCTATCTTCTTCAACCTAGTTCGCAAGTAACTAGTTATAACAAATTTAATACGTTCTAATTCAAGTTTGTGCAGGTCTACTTTTGGATCAGTTTTTGATAATTTGGCAAGGTTTCCTTCCATACCTTTGATTTGTTCTAACAAACAATCAACATAGTCTGTCTGGTGAGGCAGTATTTCTGGACTAAATTTTTCATTTAGCCAAGCCCGTTCAACATTTTGTAATACCTTCTGAGCAGTCATTTCTTCTTGATTATCCTCATCTTCTTCGTCTATCAAATCGCGGATATCAATGTCCATAATAGTTCTAAAATAAAAATGGATATAGATCACTGGGTGAAAAATACTTAATGTATATTAACAAATAATAACTAATTACAATATGCTGTTTAATATTTTGTATGTTTATTTAAGAAATTTTAAACAAAGGAAACAACATTTTTTTTTATTATTATTATTATTAAAGTACATTGACAATATAAATAGTATTAACATAAAGAGTGTTTTATAATTATTAATGATTATGAAGCTTTAATACTATCAATAAGTGGACCTTTAAGTTTTTTCATTTTGTGTACACCATCTGGATCTAATTTAAATATACTATCGATAACAGAAATTTCTGTTGATGTAGTATCTGTACCACAAACAGCACACCAATCATTCACAACCATACCAGCTCCTACAACGTCTGAGCCACGGTTTACTGTTCCAGCGACAAGGGGAACTTGAATCAGACCAGACAATTCATCAAGGTCTTCCACTGTAGTTTTAGGATGTACTAATCCTCCTTGATTAGATATAGCGCAGTATGAACCTACTAAACAATTGGATGCCACAGTTTGTCTGTATACTTCAACATTTAAAGTATCTGAAAGTATCTCTTCTGTATCCTTATCCAAATCAGGATGAACTAGTGCTACATAATCATTGCACACCATTACATTTCCAAGCGCAGATAAACGTTCTTCCACACGCTGTACCTTGACATTGTCGGGCAACGAATTGCGTATATGTTGCAATTCAGTGTCAGTAGTAGAATTAGGTAATAGTAACCCATTTTTGTTGCCAACTGTCATACGACCAACAATGCGACATCCAGCAACAGATGCATGGATAACAGGTATGATATCAGATAATTCTGATTCAAATACACTGTAAAATGTTTCCGAAGCACCAATTCCAACCAAACAATAGGAATTTGTCAGCTTGCTGAATACCCCTATTTCGTTGTTGTTTTCAAACTGTGCTCGGACTGCCATTATTGTATTATAATATATTCCCAACTAATCCTGTATACAAAAATTGGCATGTGTCACAAATCAGAATAAATATTATATTTCTTAAAATTTAGCTGTTAAATTATCAATATAGACCATAAATAATAATTAGTAACATTTTTAGTCCTATCACAAGGTTCACAGCATTTTTTTATGTGAATCAGACAAGATTTTGATAAAATTAAATTAATACACAATTGCTGAACATTTAGACTAATTCACATGAAAAACATTAAGTTGTATAAATATTGTATTATTAATAATTCTATCTCTATGATAATTTATATTTTACAATACCTATCAACAACAGTTACAATTTTAACTTAAAAACTACTTTAATTTAACATTAAATCACAAAATATGTACCTTACATAATAATGTGACATTTTATTAAAAATTAACAAATCTATTTATCACATAATATTTAATTAACATAAAATACATAGTAATTATAAATAATAATGATTGTTGTGATGAGATAATAATTTTTAAAATGTTTACACCACAATAAATTAAATAAATAAATAACAAAATTAAAAACAAAATATGACTACATTATGACTAACACGCTAAAAATTTTAGTTAAGAGTAGAGCAATTTTATACTTCATATGAATTGTTTTTAAATACTTAACATTTTAAAATATTCACATTTTTCAATTAGAAATAACTATATAATAGTCGGTCTAAGAATATTATATATATATATATAAATATATATTAATATCTGAACCTGAAATTAAATTTATTTGAGAAGAAAAAAAATAAAAACTCATTATTAACTCAGAGTCCAATTTTAATAATTCATCTATTCAGTGCCTATTGTTAAATTATACATTCAACTTGTCTTTCATTAAAATTAGGGAAACAAGAACAGCATGATGTCAATAATTGGTGTTGTCATCATCTTGGGATTTTTATTAATTTCTCGTTTAAATGTATTCTTTAAACATTATTTGAAGTAACTGCTCGTCGCATGCATTTGTTTTAGCATACACGATACACCCATCACAACTCAAGTGCTAACAGCACAGAGGCACACATATTTCAATATTTCAAATAATAACTATAAAATATATTATAAACTTAAAAATACTTACGTTTTTACTTATACTTTTTTCCAAAAATGAATGAATCTAGACATGTGTGATGTGTCGATCGCGAACGAACGGATCAAATTGAACGGGTTACGGGTCAAACTTGTGAACGAAACAATCCGGATCGTGAAATAATAAAAAGTCGTTCATTGATTCATTCGTTCAATTTCGTTCTCGACTTCTCGTTCGGCTTGCATTGCTACCAACTCAAAATTCTTAATAATGAGTGATCCGAACTTATTATTTACTCATTAGGTAATCTATAATCACATTTCACTCTATGATATTTTCAAACCGCGATTTAGTGGCGACTCACAGCAATAACCATAACCGCGGTATCAGCGTCAGCCGAGCAAGATGCGCTCCCCCCTCCTATTTAGTTTTGTTTACTACCTTCAGGACGCGATCGGGCGATCGTTGCCGACCGACGAGACTCTCACTGGACACTGGCCGCCGCGCCCTTTTTTTATTGTTCTCTCAACACGAACGTCGTTGTCAGGTTGTCATGCGTCACCTCCTTTTTGTTCGGAACACCACGTTTGGCAGTGTTGGCACGTCTATTCACTTTTACTTTTATTTATTAATGTTGATTTCGTTTGTTTTAATATAATCAATTTATAGCTATTTTAATTAGTGTTTTTGTTTTCATTTTTTGTACCTTATCTACTTTTTTGGGTAACCTGTAAAAAAACTGACAATTCGTCACGTTAACACTAAAGTTTTGTCGGTGATCACAAAAACAATAATGATAATTGATTATATATCAAATAAAGTATATTTAATTTGATCTACATATGTCAATCTTAGTATTTTAAATAATTAGTTGGTAAACTCAGCATCATTTTAATGATCAATATACCAACATCCAAGTTCTTACATTATACCATTGATTGTAAATATTATAAATCAATTGTATTTATAATCAATCATTATAGTGGTGGTCGAGTGGTCTACCGCAACAGCGTCGGCTTTGGGCTGTGGCTCAGCCGGACCGGCTACCGAGTACCGGGTTCGATCCTCGACCATCGGGCATTCGGGCGGCATTTTTCTCCGGGCAAGTCACGGTGCCCGGAGATCAAGTGCCACCATCCCCCACTCCGGGGCATGGCAGAAACCTACGGGTGCCGCGGGATAATTAAAAAAAAAAAAATACGTTCGTCGTTCTAACGAAATGAACGAATCGTATGAACGGGTCTTTTCGTTTTCAATGACCCGATCTAAACGAACCGAATCGTTCAATTGACCAGTATTTCCCATCTTTAATGGATCAAGCAGCTATTACACCCTGTCTGCACCGTGAGTCCTTGACGTTGGTGTTTGAATTCGTTACTTTGTTTTACTTGTTACTTGTCTTGTCGTCTGTCGAGTTTCAATTTTCTTCTAACCTAAAAACCACGGTTATGGATATTAAAATAAATTAGTCGCGGCGGCGAGTGTTGCCAGACTTTCAAACTAATATTATCGTAAAGAACTTATATAATTATCATTTTTTCAAAATAATTATCCCATGGCTAAACATAGACATAATATATTATGTCTATGTTGCTAAATAACTAGGTATGATCTTAGTTCCGTGATACGCATGTCGATGACGTCAGCTGGAAAGAATTCCTATCAATACCCGCGCATTTTTTAATTTGTCTTGTGAGTTGTGATTCACAATCTAAAATGAAAACACCTTGTAACATAATATTCTAAACTTCTAACATCACAAGTTGAGAGAACAAGTTTTTGTATCTTAAAAGCGACACTAAAATTTATATATTATAATAAATACTACCTACTAAATACTATATTATGTATTTAAAAGTTTAATATATATTTGTATAAACATTATAAACTATAAACAATAAATAGTTAACAACAGTGGCGAAGCGTCATAGGAGACAAAGAGACAACGTCTCCCCACTTAGAAATTAGAACACGGGACAAACAAATAATTATTTTGTTTTATTTAATATTAGAAAATGTGAATTTTATTTTATATTATAAAATATATTATGTATATGTTTCAGTATTGTTAAAATCGGTTTTTCGTTGTAGTGTTGTACAGTTATGGATTTCTTAAAATAGATTAGAAGCGCGCGATACGGCCGTGCGTACGAGCTGGCGATACGGGTCATTCCAAATATGGTATTATATCTAAGAGACGTTGCGACGCAACGTCTCACAAATATGGGCACGCGGGTACAGGGGATTGTCAATCAGAGTGGGGTTTACTATGTACGCTATGAGACATGTCTCGCCGTTCGTAATTACCTCAATCCTTAATATTTATTATTTAATACGTTGCCGTTGCGATTGTCACACTCACTCCGCGCCATCGTAAACTTGTAGTGTTTTATTTTATTGCATATATTATGTTTATGTACAATATATTATGTTATATTAAATATTAATTAATATTATCTTTAGTATATATTTTAAGTTTTTAAATATAATTCAATTTTGTTTTTAGTTTTTGAACATTTATTTTTTACCTTATAAGTTATAGATAATGTCCATAATTGCCGGGCTCAAGCACGAAAAAAAAGGGGGGGAGTCTAGGCATATTAGTGCCATTTTTTTTCAGTGTCTCCCCGATCAAAAACCTCAAGCCTCGCTACTGGTTAACAATATGTATTATTTACCAGACTTTGCATTCACATTTGATTTGTCACATGCTAAAATCCATTTATTCTCAAAAACTGGATTTTTTGGGAATCTATGAAACCGTACATTAGAATCTTTGTGGTTCTTTTTTAAATTTATTTCATAGTATTTTACTGAACACCAAGACATATTAATAAATTATTAATACTGCAAGGACTGCAAGGTTCAAATATACAACAATACAAGACCAAGAAAGCAAGAACAATAATGACTTACAAATTGTTACTTTGTTTATTGATATGAATAATTGCTAATTAGTACATATTATATAAATTACATATACATATATATAAAATTAGATACATAATAATACAATATGAGCAACCTATTAACAGAGCCGTATTTAGGGGGGAGCTACAGGGTACTGTTGCCCCGGGCGGCTGAGTAGGAGAGGGGGGCTAATTTTTTTATAATTTAAATTTGTATTGTGTATAATGATTAATGAGGCGTATTTTTTTGTTGCCCCTTGGTGTCAAATACGGCCCTGTCTCATCCACATGTGTTGTCTCTGTCTTGTGTATATACACATCTACTAGATATCAAATTTTCGTTTACTAGTTTCAATAGTGTGCTGTTATTTTGATAAAGCAAATTGACCCATTGTTGAACATTTAAGTAAGAACATTATCTGTGTTCTCTCGTTGGTTTTTTACAATATTCTTATTTTTAAATGAG
Organism: Diuraphis noxia; assembly: GCF_037042655.1. NCBI lineage: Eukaryota > Metazoa > Arthropoda > Insecta > Hemiptera > Aphididae > Diuraphis > Diuraphis noxia. The sequence continues at coordinate 54,234,904 of NW_028301713.1, forward strand.
TTATGAGTATGTAAATTAAAAATAATTGAAAATTGCACATGAGTTCCGTAACTCATTTCCATAACTCACTTAAAAATTAATATATTGTAAACAATCAACGACAGAAACTAGATAAATTTCTTACCTATAAGAGTTCAATAATGTGTCCAATCGTTCAAATATCATAATAAACAGCACAATATTGGAACTAATGAATGACAATTTGATATGTAGTACATTTGTAAAACGGAGATAACACATGCTGTTACGACATTCTCTTGATGAAATAAGGCAAACATTTTAAGTATAATTACAAGTGATAATTGATTGCACATCTTCTTAAATGGAAATTTTTGATTTATACAAGTATCATATAATAAATGTAGGTATATTCATTATATTTAATTTTTATTAATTTTAAATAAAATGTTTAACATTCTTTCCTAAATATTTAAGGCATGTGTTATAAGTAGGTTTTAGCTTTTAAAGCACTAAATATAACTAAAATATGCACTGTAAAACGCCCTAAAGACATTAAAACAATTAAAAATAAAGACAAATTTAAAAAAAAAAAATGTAAAAAGTACGACAAAATATTCTAGAAACAATATTATATAAATACTGATACGAGCCTAATCATTTTAAAATTAAAAAGAGTTTTAGTATTTATTTATTTAGTTTTAGTATTTATTTATTTATTTTATTTATATAATAAATAAAAATATTGTTGCCATGGTAAAAATAAGTGTTGAAATATAAACATTCAAAATGTTCGTCATTCATAATTTACTATAGTATTGTAACGGTCACGTCATATTATACATATATCGTTCTTTTGTAATTAAAAGTTATAAAGTCTATTTATATTCTTGTACTTATAGAACTATCGAGCTTCATTAAGTGTTACTTAATTTTGTTAATCAAAAATAAACGTACATTTTGATTAATATATAACGATCATGTCAATTATCAGCGAATTGAAAGGAGATAATTCGGAAATTGCATCGTCCAAAAATGATGTGATGCAACAAGTTTTCGACGATCTTCGGGGAATTAAACAGAACATTTTGGAAAGTATAGATGATTTGCAGACGTCCGGAAGACTTAGCTCAGTTCCGGAGATGGAGAGATCTTCAGCCGGCGATCCGCTCGTGCTATCCACAACCGATCGTATGTCGCAGGTCTTCTCAGATCTCCGTACAAATCAGCCAAAAATAGTGGAAAGTCATGGACCCGTGGATTTATCGCTAAGCAGAAGATGTAATTCAATGCCCAATATGCCAGTGCTGCATAAATCTTCTGTCACCGAGGACCACCCCGAGGATGTCGCGATGGATACACTGTCCAGTGACTCGTGGACGACGGTGGAGGATTCAGTCTCGACTGCAGACGAGCCACTTGCAGCACCAATCCCGATATTCTATGAGAGTACGACATTTTGTTACGATACTCCATTGATGAATACGAAAATAATAACGCCTGTTACTTCAGAAAAATACGAGATCGAACTTGCCCCGTCTACGCTATTGGTTCAGCCGTCTGAGATCGATGGTCTCGAGGATTCGATACCTCGCATTCGAGGCATTCGAGCAGTATCGATGCCCAACATTGCTATACAGTTTGGTGAGGTCGACTCGGAATCTGTAGGCGGCTTGTCAAAACGGTCTGAATCGGTTAGGTCCTTGGAACTGATCACCGACGTCGGTGGTAGTGATGGTGATGGAAAGGAGCCAACGATAACCCCGGTTATTGCAAGGCGACGTAAATCATTATGGAGTAGGACAAAAAAATTCTTCTTACTAATGATTTGTTGTGGCTCTAGTAATATGCCCCTTAATTAAATGTTAATTATTTTACATCATAATATATGATTCAATGTATATTTTAATAATATTATCTATTTAATCGTTAAAACATTTTTTTTTATTATTATCATAAATTAATCAATATACATATTTATATTGTGATAGAGATATGTCCAAACACACCTAACCAAACAATTTAAATGTTTTTCACAGTAGATATGTCATAAAATATATATTTTCGAAAACTTTATGTGATATTTAAAGCCTTAAAGTTTTGTTTGCATTATCTAAACACACGACTATTTTCAAAGTATCTATATTATAGTACTTAATAAAAATTGTATTTTATTCAAGAACTTCACTTGAAAAGGATTTGCATCAGTGTATACTTGTCTAATGTCTAAGATTTCGGTTGTATATTCTTTATTAATTTATTTTTAATGCTAACTTAGAGGCATCGTTTTTTAACAAGTCAAAATCATCAATTTCTAATAAATTGTAGGTACTAAAGAACAATGTTTTTCAAAAACTAATTGTCATACAAATGTTTCTAATTATACTCATTTATGCATAGATTTTAGGTAATATTTCTTTTGTTGTAGTTTATACGAAAACCGTGACTTTCACAAACCCTGTACTATCATACGTTGCAATTATTACCACTCACACGTACGAATAATTTCAATAATTTCATCGTATGATTTAAGTTAAAAATTAACTATACATTTTTAAAGTGTTCATATACGAAAGATATTACCAAACATTAATTTTAAAAAAAGACAATAAAATTATTAGAATTTCATATCAAAATTTATGTACCGAATACAAAATAGACTACCTGTAAAATATATACAATGTTTTCACAAATCACATACATATATTCCAGTTTGACGAGTTTATTAACGATACATAAGTAGTATTTTAAATTAAAACCAATTAAATAACATACAAATAATCGGTTATTCGTATAAATGTTCATAGAATTCCTGGAATCAATGCAGTATAGCCATTTTATTATTAACAGATAATATTTTTGAGGACAAGTCTTAGTAAAACAATTATACCTCTAAATAATAAAATGTCTATACCACATTACTCGTAGGAGTTCAATGTACATTTAGGCGAATAAACGATTCGTTGTGTTATTTGATTGGTATTTATTTTATGATATTACCTATGTGTATTATTGATATACGCGTCAAACTATTACAGCATTAATGTATGCGGTTTGTGAAAATATTGTCTATATTCTACAGGTTTTGTATATTGTATACGGTAAAATAATGTATTTCGTTTATGACAAATTGGACATTTTTTGCATGAAATTCTAATTCGGCATACTTTGTAACATCATTTGTATACGAAAACTTTAAACGGTTATGGTTGATGCATAACTTTATCCATACGATGAAATTATTCGTACATATGAGTGGTGATTATTTGTAATAACGTATGATAATACATGGTTTTTGAAAGTCACGGTTTTCGTATAAACTACAACAAAAGAAATATTACCTAAAATCTATGCATAAATGAGTATAATTAGAAACATTTATATGACAATTAGTTTTTGAAAAACATTGTTCTTTAGTACCTACAATTTATTAGAAATTGATGATTTTGTTTTGTTAAAAAATGTTGCCTCTGAGTTAACATTAAAAATAAATTAATAAAGAATATGCAACTGAAATCTTAGACATTAGACAAGTATACACTGATGCAAATCCTTTTCAAGTGATGTTCTTGAATAAAAAACAATTTTTATTAAGTACTATAATATAGATACTTTGAAAATAGTCGTGTGTTTAGATAATGCAAACAAAACTTTAAGGCTTTAAATATCACATAAAGTTTTCGAAAATATATATTTTATGACATATCTACTGTGAAAAACATTTAAATTGCTTGGTTAGGTTATTAGGTGGTTTGGTATGTTTGGACATATCTCTATCACAATATAAATATGTATATTGAATAATTTGTATAATTTTATTTCAGGCATGTGGTAAATTGTTGTTTTTTTAAACATGTTTTTAATTTACAAATATTTTTTTACTAATTATCATATAATTATGATCACATGTTATCTGTCATTACATGCGTATCTAATAAAAAGTGAAAAAAGGGAATTAATTTACTGTACCGGTTTTGCGAAAATTACATACAGAACAAAAGTTTATCATATAACACTCATGCCCCCTACCTACTCTTCAGTTTCACCAGATGTCCGAATCATTGTCAATTATTATCAGTATTTATCTCACACTAAGTGTCATTAAAATTAAAGTTTAACTATTTAAAATCGGTAATTATAAATTATTTTACATCTATGTCTCATCTAACGATGTAATATGATGAACATGCGGGTGTAACTTGTCAGACATATATGTATTGTTTTTTGTTAAGTCACACGTCTATATAAAATGAGCTAAATCGCATGTCGAACAACATTTATCGTCAATTCAAAATATTAGTATTGCTTTTTTTTTTTTTTGCGTTAACATGCTAATCTACGTCCTGTCTGTAAACATACGTCAATACATAACTTTGTGGGTATTTCATTCAGTTGAAGCATTTCAATAGCCAATGAGGGGAACGGATTGTCCCCTCCCGTAAATAGCTAACAAATATATCAATGTTTAATGAAATCTAAAATTGAGGAACAATTAAATAAGCTTGCCTCCCTCTATAATGAATTTCTATTTTTTTTTTAATAGTTACGCCCGATGACGGTCATCGCAGTGGCGTAGTTATGGGGTGGGGGGGGGGGGGGGGGTGATGGGGATAGATCCCCCCCAGAGCCTTTTTTTAAAAGTTTAATGCATTGACATATAAAATATAATATATTATAATTATGGATATAATCTTGGCTCTCAAATTATATATTCGCCTATCATATTATCATACATGATACATGATACATATACGCGAAACGCAATACCATAGATCAACCAAGTGTTTTTCCTACAAATTTATATTTATAGACATCTGTGATTTTTTCGATACGTAATTGTCATGATAAACTGATAGCCACTGATGCAAAACGACTATTGTTTGATGTGACGACGTCTTTTACTACCCACGTAACATTGTTAAAATTACAACACTGAATCTAATAAGTATGCTAATATATTTCCTAATATATTTATAATAATCAAAATTTTATGTACATTGCCTGTATCCACTACAACACCTGAGCGGATGTTTTCATCCCTAAAAAGAATAAAAACATACTTAAGAAATACCATGACTGAAGTAAGACTAAAAATCATTAACTTTTTATTCATTGTCATAAAATGATTGTCATTACATTTTCATAATAATCATTATTTGTTATTAAACAGGATCGATTGAATGGATTAACTATGTTAGCTGCCCACAAAAACATACATATTGACACAAAGGACTCAAAGGAGATAATAAACGAGTTAGCCAAAATACTTCGGAAATTGGATTTTATTTTATAAATTATAGAATTTATGAAAATAATTTTTTGTATTAATGTAACTGTGTATAGAATTATGTTTAAAAAAAAAATAACCTGTTGGGGGGGGCAAATCCCCCCACTTTACGTTTATCCAATTAATTAAATATCCCCCTCTCAGAACCAAATCATAACTACGCCACTAGGTCATCGTGTGTGTTTGGTACACAAATTGGTAAAAGTAGTCGTCGAAAAATTGCAGTGATTCCACAAGAAAACAAATGTTGAGAAAAGGTAGGTATATACGCAGCGTTCGAGATATTGGTAAAAATTAGTTTTGTTCAGAGTTCCAGATTAGAAAACTTTGTGTTTATATCTAAGGCGTACCATCAATACACCGATGCAATTTTATTTTATTAAGGCTCTTAATATATTGTTACAATAGCAGTTGAAAAATAAAAGAAATTCATAGTCACAATTTTTTTTTTTAAGCATTCAAATTTTGAATTTTGACATAATACGTAATAATCACAAAAATTCGCAAATTGTTTTAAGCTAGGAATTCATAAAAAATTTTCCTTTTAAATCTAAGATTTGAAAATTTAATACAAGATTCCTTACAAATTTGTCAATCTTTATCACAAAAAAAATGTCCACCGGAAATTCAAATTAAATTTTTATTAGCATTTGAACATATTGACAAAAATTCGTCAAAACCATGAATATTTGCAAATTATTTTGTAGTCAAAATTCATAATATTGTTTGTATTTATATCTAAGGTCATAAAATTCAACACCAAATTTTCCACAAGTTTTGCTTCAAATAGCTATAGAGAAAATTTGAAGCGTCATTATAGGAAAAATGTTTTGAGCGTTTGAGTTTTAAATTTTTATGAAATCGCGTAATGATAACGATTTATCCTCAAACCAGGTATATGTATATCTATGATAATATAAAGTATTATGAATTATGATAACTACATGCGAACAATTTAATCGTTGGTTGTAAGTAGGTATGTCCAAAAAAAATAATGAGTAACATAATATATTAAACTTTGCAATAATTGTAGTTTATTAAATTGAATAATTTTGAAACATTACATGTGTATTTTACAGCATGAAAAATAGCATCTAAGATCTAAACTAGGTCATAAAAATTAATCTTAATAATATTATTTAATATTATTAATTTTATTTCAAATGGGAAACATATTTTAAACGTGTGATAACGATAACTGAGAGGTATTTTGAACTACAGAAGGCCTTTTTGATTTAAAGGTACACCCTGCTATGAATTCCTAGATTCACATATGGACGCTATGGTTATTGGGCGTGTAGATAGATTATATGTTTTTATAGATTCAAAGCCATGCAATGAACACATTATAATATTATATTACAATTATGTGTTTTCTTAGTTTTTTGTTTTGGTCAGTATTTCTTGTAAATGTATATTATATATCTTTGAAAACAAAGTTTACTATTTAATACGATTTTCAACTTTGAGCATGGTTTCTAATAAATATAATTGAATCTAGATTGCACTTTTAAAATATATCAATTTAAAATTCACAAAACTCTAAAATAATCATAAAAACGATTAAATGGGATGCACTCGTATAATTAAATCAGTTTTCGGCATAATTCAATAACCGTAGATACTTTAAATTTTCATCAATTGTTAATTTTATAATCTTCTATAACGGATCAAAAAGAGTATTTAAAATGTCCACCATAAATTATTTTACTATGCAATAGAATATATAATGTAGCAGCAGCATATCCGATATCGGAACAAGGAACAACCGTTTTATCGCCATTGTTAATTTATGTTATTGTAAGTATTAAGTTATGTAGTTATAACTACATGTATGTTTACTTAAATTTAATTTAACTCAAAAGTATGAATGTATATTGTTTTATTTAGGTTGGCATGTAAAAATATTCTTAGTTATTATTAAAAATTATACATTATTCAAAGCACCCTCAAGAGGTGAGTGACCTAACAAGTAATTTGAAACTGATTTAACACAAATGACTCATGTCTTTAAACTCAAGGGACCCCCGGCTCCGGTCGCCGGACTCGATGGCCAGATAAAGTAAAATAAGTATGAGTGGCTCCCTTCGCCTACCGGCTCCGGTCGCCCAACTCGAGGTCCTCCGGACCTCTCGATGACTGCAACATCGTTTTTCACTCATTAATATACGTAAGTTTCAAGAAAAAAAAAAATTAAAAAATCGTAAAAGACGTGATAAACGCAACGTTGCGCTCATGCGTAAAAAACATAAAATTGCTAACTTCCAAAGCCCATAACTTCGAAACTAAGTCCGACCGACAAATTCTGATTGCACCATCGTTCTTAAATAGTTAATATAAGTATGTTCCGAAAAAAAAAATCGAAAATTTTGAGGGGGGTGGTAAAGTGCGTTTAAGCCATACATTTATTTAGGTACAATTTCATAACTGAACAATACTACTATAATTGAACCTATACAATTATTTGGCAATGAAAATATGCTAGAAAAGAACATGTCAACATCCTATGCATGTCAGTTACTTATTTAATTTAATTTAATTTTAAATTTTATAGTTTAATAAATAACTTTATATTTTTTATTTAATAGGTACAAATCCATCTATTGACAATTTAAACACTTCCATTAGTAAGTTAATAGTTTAAACACTAATTTTAATTACACAGCACATACAATATTGGAACGATTATAATTTTTTTTTAAATTTGTATTATTATTTATTAAATTATTTTATATTTTTATTTAATGTTTACAGTTTAAATTTATTTTGATTGTAAATTGTAATCACTAATCACTATAATTTTTATATATATATAGAATAATAAAGTTACATATGTCGTTTACTCCATGCCAACCTGTAGTATATATTTTTCTCTCTTTAACAATGATGGCTTGACACCTCTCTCTCTAAGCGCAGTCCATCTCTTTATATGTATCGTACATCGTACATGAACAATAAGTATCGTACAAATACGATAATTATTGTACGTCTGGCAACGCTACACCCATCACAACTCAAGTGCAGGCTAACACCACAGAGGCACACATATTTCAATATGTCAAATAACAACTAAAATATATTATGAACTTCAATATACTTACGTTATATCAAACATTTTATATTGTTCTGTGGTTATATTTATTCGACAATGGAAAATCACCGTTTTCGTAATCAATAATTAACACTCAACTTGATACTAACATACTTACCGGTTTCGAACCTATTTACGGTTCTATGTTCTTGTTTGTATACAAAACAACATATAATTATAAGTATCGTTAGGAATGATAAGATAAGACTCAAAACGATGAGCTAAAAACATTTTTTGAAATAGGTATCGTTTTTTCGTGACGTGTCTCTTATTCGATAAAAAGATTTTCCTAAATACATTTTACTCATTGACACTTTCCTTACCTACTCATATTTACCGACACATCTTCTTACTTACCATGTAGTTATTAGTTTTAGTTTGTTTTAATTTTGTTGTTCTTGTATTAATGTGATATAAAGCGGACATTTATGACTCAGCTGCCAAAATCTGTTACCATTGCTGAGAAACGAGTGGAAGATGGCTTACACTCGTTCAGGGCCATCGCATTCTTGGTATTGTGGTATTTCTTCAGCGGATGTACATTATTTTTGAACAAGTATATCCTTTCCTATCTAAATGGAGATCCTACAGTACTGGGTAAATATAATTATCACTCATATTGTTGAGTGTGTTAATGTTCAAATTTTGGTTTTGATGTGATTTAAGGAGCATCTCAAATGATCATGACAACTATATGTGGTTTTATCCAGCTGTATCTACCTTGTGGGATGTACAAACAACCAACACAGCGATCCAAAAGACCGCCAAACTTTTATATTCATATGTGCTTAGTTGGTTGTACAAGGTAATTTTATTATTTTTATATATATATGTAAATTTTTGTTCACAAATTGTACTGTAATTTTTTGCTTACAGATTTATCACTGTACTTTTAGGACTTATTTCTTTAAATTATGTAGCTGTAAGTTTTACAGAGACAATTAAAAGTTCAGCTCCAATATTTACTGTATTTATTTCAAAATTGTTATTAGGTATGGTGAATATTGTAAAATATTAATATACATATTATAGTGTTTAAGAAAGTGCAAAACAGTATCAGTTGTCCTTGTCTTATTTAGATATAGTATGCATTTAAAAATATTTAATGTAAAAAGCATTTTATCTAGTACTTGCAAATAATTTATGTAACACTGAAATAATTATGAATTTTACAATTAATATTAATATAAGTTAGATAAAATGTATTTTATTATATTAAATTGAGAAAAAATTTTATTTTAGGAGAGCAAACAAGCGTTTTGGTAAGCCTATCTTTAGTTCCTATAATGGTTGGCCTGGCATTATGTTCTTCAAATGAAATTTCATTTAACCTACCAGGATTTATAGCTGCCCTTGCAACCAACTTTACTGAGTGGTAATGATATGTTTTTAATGTTGTTTTTCTCAAACTCTTAATGCTAAATAATAACATTTTTCTTTAGCTTACAAAATGTCTACTCAAAAATGTTGATTAGTGGCGATAAATTCAAATATACGTAAGAATAAAATAAATTTAAAATTCAAATACATTATAATTAAATGTTTTTATATTTAAGACCGGCTGAATTACAATATTATACAAGTTTAGCTTCAATTATTATTCAAATTCCTGTGTCATTAGTATTAGTTGACATCAAATATGCGGTTTCTAATACTAGTTTATATCTTTTACTGATGTTTATATTAAATGGAGTGTTTTTCCATTTCCAAAGTATTACAGCATATGTTCTAATGGACTACATAAGTCCAGTTACTTATAGGTAATAATTAATTTAATTTTCAGTCTTATAGTTTAGATTCAAAATTTAAGTTTCATATTTAATACAATTTAGTGTGGCCAATACTGTCAAACGTGCATTTCTCATATGGATGTCAATTATTTTATTTGGAAATTCCATTACTCTCTTAAGTGGGCTTGGTACTGTCATAGTTATTGCGGGAGTTGTAATATATAATAAAGTAAAACAGAATGATATTAATCGCCAGTCAAACATTGTGAGTAATAAACAATAGTTATTCTTTATTACTTATTAGTTATTATGAATTAAAAATTAGATATTTATCATAATTTATTCCCCTTTGATTTTTAAACACTAGGTAAAATAAATAAAAATTATTAAATAGCATTCTTATTGTAGTGTTATTAATCTTTTGTTAGATTTAAATTAACTTATATAAATGTATTGATTAAACTTTAATTTTATAGATTCTTGCATGTGATTAGTTATTTTGGATTTTATACTTACACTTATTTTAATACCATTTTTTTTTTTCAGGAATTAGATAAAATACTATTAACTTCTCCATACAAAATTCGAACAATTTAGTATAAACAATATTATACTTTACATTTCTATATTATATATTTTATAATGTTATTAAGATAAATATAGCAAACCTAACCATAATACCACCTAATATGTATATTTATTCATTTGTTTTACTGAAATCATTGTTACATCTAAAAATATGAATGGCCTAATCATGTCAAATACAAGAAACCCCTAACAAAACTAAGTTGAATATGCCAACTGCCAAAGAAATTATACAGCAAAAAATTTTTTCATATATAAAGTATTTAAGTATTAATTATAATATTTTGATTAAAAGTGATTACATAAACAAACCCATTAAAAATTGAAAATGTATTTTTAATGTTTATCAATGACATTACATTACGTTAGGTACCTACTTACATCTTTGGCGGCTCCAAGGGGGCCCTATTTGCTGCGGCCTCTCCCAAACCCGTCTTTATAAAAAAATTTATAATTAAATTTGTTTATAAAAAAAAAATTATTAACAAAAAAAGAATATTATAATATTGATTATCGACTATTGTACGACACGCACAAGTATAATGTAGATACTAGATAGAGCTATACATATACGATGTACCGATCTCTATTATGAAGAACCTATAATGCTATAAATTAAATACTCTATACTAAGGTATGATACTATTATATTATTATCTTATTACCCATGTTTAAAACATGAATTACGTAGCACACATTTCTGTACGGACTACTAAAATAGTAAATAGTAAATACCAAGTTTATTATCTTGATAAGAATAATTGTTATAATCTTATTCTATAAATAATCTTTTTATCATACAGTTTTGTGAAATTATAACTGGGTCCCTTCCCAGCCAAGGCTCTAGAGCCGCCCCTGACATTTTCATTATTCGTTAATATTTAAGTAATATAAATCTTCAAAGCTAAAGATTTCAATAGGTACTTAACAAAGTTTCAATTTATTACTTAAAAATAAATCAAATAATTCTTAACATTAAATTTAATTAATTTTCTCAGGTAATATATTTGATATGAAAAATGGTTCTTGAAACGGAATTCAGATGCAGCCGTCACTGAGTAGTATGATAATGGGTTTTAAAGATACGGTGCTATGAATATTTGAAAACTTAATCCTATAAAATATATATATTAATAATTGATCAAAGTATAATATATGTATTATAATCCTATAACAAATATATTAGACGACGTCTAGATCCAATATTGCATCTATATACTATCAGATCCTCAATTACGATTTGCCTAATAAACAACCCCGAAAAAAATAACCCTATAATAAAAATAAGTATTAAAAAAAATTTAGATTACAATATCAAACATAAAAAATAGTCAATTTTGGTAAATGTATACGGTATACATAATATATTAATATCAAATGTTAATAATAGGTAATACCTACGAAAAAAAATAGGTTTATGTAATACTTATATTAGACAACCGTTTCCTTTAATTAAAGTAATATTTTTTGTTAAACGTGTACATCTCAATATTTGATTAGTATTTAACTGATCACATAAAGGTTTTAATATTTTTTGAACGGTTTGCAAAAACTCGTTTTTATTTTTGGTAATGATTAGCGTCCAAATCAATGGGTGTTATCCCCCAATTAAATGGCATAATCGAATGTTCTATGATTCACAAAAACTATTGGTTCGGTGGTCAACCAAGATTTTAAAGGAAAAAATTGGAGTGCATTTATCATAGACATATAACATATATTAGAAGGCTATGGTATCGATTTAAGATTTAATTTTATATGTTCAAAAAGTTACATATTCAATATATATAGGTGCAACTGTGCACGCCTTAGATCATATTTAAGATACAAGCGATACGTAGTGACCTGTATCGTCATATTACTCATGTAAAACCTAAAAGTCAACACCTTGTAACCCATTTAGTGACAAAAATGCCAAATCATCCAACATACCACAAATGACAAAATGCATCAAAATTATAATCTTTTTTTCTAGTCCTATATATTCTGCTAATTTTCTGTGAGTATTCTGGCAATCTGCTATAGATATATGACAGACAGTCTCTGTTAAACCCAAATTTATAACACCATTTGTGGGCTGGTAATAATTATACGTATGTTATACATTTTACTTTACGTAATCATATAATACTAATATTGCAATTCATTCACTAATGTATAAAACAATATTATTTACAATTTTATACTTCTGTGGATTAGTTTTAATTTTTACCCATCGCGTATACAATATATTATATATTTTTAATTCAGCAAAATCTCATATAATGGGCCCGGGCCGACCATATAATATACGAGTATACCGACCATTGCCTATTCTTATTCCTGACTATTAAAATTGTAATAGCTGAGTAATTACCTACTACTTCAAATTTAAAAAAAAGATTCATCAACATTTTTTATAAAATATCTACTAAATAATTTAAACTATAAAAAAAGATCCAATTGGTCGATAGACACACGGTGTAAATTTCAAGTTTCTACAATTATTCGTTTTTGAATAACATCAAAATAAAAATATAAAATTATATAATACAATTATAGAGAAATAGAATGAATATTCAATGTTGTAATTCAAATACTAATAAAAATTTAATTGGACGTTCCGGAAGACATTTTTTATTTGACAAAAGTAATATATTACTAGGTATTGAATTTTCAAATATTATATTTACAAAGATGAATTTTCATAAATTTCTAAATCAAAATAAATTGCAAATTTTCGTGATTTTTACGTATTTTGTAAAAATTCAAACTTTCAATGCTTATTAAAAGAAATTGTGACTATATGTATATTTTCAATATTTTTTAACTACCATTGTAACAATATATTAGAAATCTTGTATTAAATTTTGAAGTTTTTTTACCCAACGAATAAAATTTAATTGTCATTTATAAAAAAAAAAACTACTATGATTAAAAATGTCAGATGTCCATAAATAACTTTTAAAGATTTGAAATATATTGAATATTCAATCAAATATAGAATATTTCAATTTAAAAATTCAGTAAAAATTGTATGCATACATTCTACGGTAATTCTTTTAGAGATACACCAATATCTAAAGACTAAAATCGACTTTCTCAAAAATTGATTTTGTGTAAAAATTCTCGTTTTTCTTTAACTTTTTTTGTTATTCCCGGTGCTTTTGAATACTACTAGGAATTTCAAAATTTGAACTCTCTAGTGCACCAATTGGATTCACTTTCCAAGCGGAAAAAGCTACTGAAGTTGAAAATCGAAACACTATTTCGACAACTAATCGTGTATACAGATACGAAAAAAAAAACACACATCGTTGTAAAATCAATACATTCATCGCTCTGCTGAATTCGTACGATTTACCTACTATATAATTATAATAGCTATTACCTATAACTACCTCTAACTTTTAACCAATTGAACAAGTTCGGCTGTGCGGGTGAAATAACTAACTTGGCAAGTTCCTAATAGCCAATAGGTAATAATAAGATCGAGAGTAGCTAGCAATAAGATAACTATAAATTATGGATGTATACAATGATTTAATGAGTTATTTAACTTAACCATAATAATATGTTTATGATTTTTTTCTAAGTTTAAACTGGATTAAGTTCCATCTTAGAAGCAGTATGATAAAAGTAAATGTTTGATATTTTTTGGAAACCTTTGTATCTCAATGAGTACCTAACAAACATAAACATCTTATGAAAATTTCAAATACTTATGGAGTTACAGACTACGGTAAATGGTTTTTGATTTACATTAGAATCAGAAAATCGTATGAAAATTTGTTAATTAATTTATAGGTTAAAATTAAAAAAAAAAATTTCAAAAATAATATACTTTTATTATTTATACTAGATTCTAACGGATTGATTTTACAATGATGTGTGTTTTTTATTTATCATTATTGTTTTTTAACTTAATTAGTTTTTTCGTTTGGAAAAATGGAAATTGAATCTAGTTGGTGCATTTGGAAGGTCAAATTTTAAAATTCCTAATAGTTTTTACGAGTATAAGCAATGGGAGAAAAAAAATAAGGAAAAACGGGATTTTTTACGTAAAATCAATTTTTGAGATAATGTTAGATATTGGTGTAACTCTAAAACAAATTATCGTAGACACATACATTTTTCACTGAATGCTTATACTGACATTTTCTATACTTCAAAAATTTTCAAAATATTTCAAATCTTTTTAAGTTATTTATAAACATTTGAAAATTTCAATTTATTCAGTTTTCTTTTATAAATCACAATAAAATTGTATTCGCTGGGTACCTATAAAAACTTCAAAATATATTACAAGTCTCTTAATTTATTGTTATAATGTAGCTAAAAAATATTAAAAATGTATAGTCACAATTTATTTTGATAAGCATTTTCAGTTCGAATTATAACCAAATACAAAAAAACCTCAAAAATGTGCAATTTATTTTGAATTAGAAATTCATAAAAATGTATTCTCTTAAATCTAAGATTTTAAAATTCAATACAAGATTCTAATGAGTTTTCCTACTTCTATCAAATAAAAAATGTCTACTTTTCAAGTCAAATTAAATTTTTATGAGCATTTGAATTACAACATTGGATATTCGCTAATTTTTCTTGTACTTACCTATATTCTTATGTTTTTGTTATTCGAAAACGAATATCTTGAAAATGAACTAAATAAACTTGAAATGTACTCTATATGTTTATTTTATCAATTTTATATTTGATAAAATTTTCAAAATATTTTAACAATTTTTAAGTTATTTATCTATATATTTTATGAAATTTTCCGTTTTTTGATTTTTTATTCCATAATAAAAATTCGAATTTTTCATATGCTTATAAATATCTTAAAAAGGTTTCGAAAATGGTATGATGCGTGGAAATTGCTTGTATAAACATTCAGTGAACATTTCATCTATATGCAGTTCTTTTTAGTTTTCGAGTTACACTAATAACAAACACAATCGAATTTTTCGAAAATTGGTTTTGTGCAGTAAAAATCTCAGTTTTTCATTAATTTTTGTTTGTTTTCCTTACCACTTTTGTAAACTATTATGGATATTTAAAATTTTTACCTCTTGAATGCAGATTGCACCAACTAGATTCACTTTTCTATAGTAAAAGAAAATATGCTTTTGAAGAAATTCGAATCATTTTTACTGCCCCAAAAAGGGATGACAAACATACAAAAAACAAATCATCATTGTAAAATCAACACATATCACTCCACTTAGAATCTAAAATTATTTTGAAATTTTTTGATCATAACTTTTACAGAAAATTTTAAATTTTTTTTGAAATTACTATTATATAAAGAACGTTAAAATACGTTTTAAAAAAAATATTCTCAAACATCGCTTCGAAGCTAGACTGAATTCATCCCAGAACCCAGAATTAATTATAAATACTATGTAGCACTTAGTAGCAGTATCGATTATCACCTAATTTATTATTTATATGTATATGAAATATTATATGATAGTAAGTTTTATTGTGGGTAGTCAAGGTACGCACTTGACTACTCTGCGAGTAGTTTAATGTTTTCAAATTATATAAAGAAATTATTTTCAAAACCGTTAATAGTAAACATAAACAAGCTTTTTTCAGTATCATTTTAGAAATAATGAGTGTACTACGTGAAATCATCGACATATTATGGTATATTGGTATGTACACAATTATTTAATAAAAAAATATAAAAATTATTGGTAATTTACAATTTTGATCATAAACAACCTATTGGCTAGTATAGTTAGATATACTTGGATTTCGAAAACAACCGTTTTGTTTGACAATTAATAATAATAAATAATGTTCTCGTTGGTAGTAAAATAAAATAATATAAATAAGTATATTGAATAATTTATGTCCGTTATTTTTGTACTTTCATATTTCTGTCTAATTTAATAAGTTTCTGACATTTCCGTGCAGCAACCGATTTACGGTAAATAAATTAGAGATAATAAATCTTAGTTTAATATATTATTTCACATTCGTTGAATTGAACAATCAACCAGGGTCCACAACCACAAGTCCACAACCCACTGGATCCAGCGGCCAGTGAGACAGACGGCAGTGACCAGTGACGGCTTGACGCTATCATCGGTTATCACTTATCAGTCGTTTTCAAAGTTCCACAATCATAGCATTTTTCAGTGGTTCTCAGCTACATGTTCGATGTGTGGCGTTGAGAATTAATAATCGAAATAGCAAGAAATAATCTGGTAAATAAATGTACCTATAGTTTTTAGTTTCTGATAATCATCAATTATAAATTTCTGTCTCAACGTTTTTAATTTTAATTCCATGACAATTGCAGTACAAACGATTTATTTTTATATCCATTTTCGGATTTGAAAACATCAAATTTAATCGAGTTTTTCGATAGTTACCACTTACCACCATAGAGGTTGGCCGGTCTGGTGGCACCGATTTTCCCCCCGTTCACATGACAAACAAGCTTGCAGTGGCTAGTGACTGCATCGTGCGTATTGTTAAAAATTTCGTATGCAATATGGCTGTGTAAAACGTCAAATCTTATAACCCATTTTATATCAATTTTTTTTTTATTAAAAACACGAATTGCTTCTTTTTTTTATTTTCTAAACTTTTTGTGTTATCGTCTATATAGTGTTAGTATTAGTTGTCGTATTATTTAAAATAGTTAATTTTTTATCGCAATTTTGTATATTTTATATACATAATTTGTGCCCATCCCAATTTGGCACTGGCTGCCAACCGTATATATTCATTATTTGATTTTTTATCCATCCTAATCGCGTTTCGTACGCTTCGTATTTATTTGTGATGATTATTTCCCGATCGGTTCGTCCATCGACGAATCACGACTGATACGATATGTTGGCCAGGTTAATATCGTCAACTACCGGAATACCGAGGTTCGGCGCTAACGTAGCATCGCACAAACGATCACAGTGAGCATGAACAATCGAGGGCAAAACCCAAGTCATCAAAGGAAAACCTACGAAGGGATGTATTCAAGTTAGTAATATTTAACATCAAAGAATTAATTTTTCAACACCCTTGACCAATAATAATAACGCCTAAAAATTTATTTGAGTTCGAACTAAATTGACCAATTGTAGATGTTAAAATATTTGAAATGAAGGTAAATAGATAGGTAGAACTCAATTTTAATGTTATCACAATATTTATCTTCGTTTTCTGGATTGACTTCGGAAAATAGATAAAATTACCATGCAATATTAGTAGTTGCAGCCTAAATTCCACTAAAATTAATATATTTAATTTAAAATATTCAGTAACAGTAGAATGTCAAGATCAAGTTGTTGGCATTTTTGTATATTGTTATTAAGATGCCAAATGTTATCTTAGAACTTCACAGATTGTGTTAATGATATAAAATGCCTACAAAGCATTTAAATTTTAATTGTATCTTAATTCTCAATAATTGTCTCCCCGATCTATAGTGATGCAGTCTTAATCAATGTTTTCTATTAAACAGTTGTTGTCATTTAATAGTTTTAGCTTTATATTGTGTTGTTAAATTTGCATAGGTATGTACTTACTTACCTACTTTTTATTTATGAATGATTAAATGTAAACTATTTGATTTTTAAATGAAACACTCAAATGATTCATATTTTTATTAGCTGATTGTAATGCAATCGATTTACCAAATTATTGTTATACGCACATTCCAAAACAACAGCATAATACTATATTTTATTACTAAATTTATTCTATATAACTTGAAAATACTTTGTATTTGTAGTTGCTTAACATTGCATTTATATTGGTTTATTACATTTTTTTTTTTTGTCACTACAATGAATATTGAATTTTTGCCTTCTTTGGGTAGCTTATTAGCATTATTAAGTTGATTTGTTATCAACACTTGGATAAATAATACATTTAAAATATGTATATAAACTTATTTAATTTGGGTTTTAATTAAAAAGTACTAAATATATGCCGGTTCTTACGATGTTAGGTTAAAGTTAACCGACACTTAACCAGCAGGAATCTGCTGGTAAAAATCCCACTAACCGTCAGTTAACTGTTAACAGACTTTGTAAGAACCAGCCCTAGAATTAAATTAATAGGTTAGATTATCTATGATTTTATTTGGTTACATCAGTTAATAGTTAGGTATGGATATAAATTATTTCCCAGTTTATCTTATAAGATCATTAACTGCAGTTTATATTATGATCTACTTAGTTCCACTCTTCCACTTATTCAATTTAAATATTATAAAAATAAATCTTAGTTCATTATTTTGATTACCTATAGGTACATACTGTCAATTTTGTATTTGATACTAAAATTAAAATAAACAAATACTTAACATAGGTACTGTTCAATATAAAATATAATTTATTGCATTACCTTCATAAAATGCATGTTCAGACTCGGATTTTTTTTTAAGGTATTCAAAATTAATTTGAACTGGCTCTCATTCATTCAATTTTGATGTCATATTTTAAGTTACGAATTACATTTCTTTTATAAAATCAAGACTAAATTGTCCTACCCAAATATTATATCAAAAATAAAACTTAATATTTAAATAAATATATTTTTTACTGTGTATGTTAGTGGACAGGATTAAACATTTTAAAGCTCTTCTAAATGTATCACCTAGATTATAATAATCAAATCTATAAAATCCAAGAAAAAAATGCACTTAACCACCTGATGGATCTCAAGTTGGATGGGGGTTCCTAACCTAGTGTAAGGAAAGATAAATAATTTAATATAAAAAATATAAATAATTTAACTTATCAAACTACCTCAGAAACAATATAAATAATAACTATAATAGACTAATTACCTTGCCTTTTATTCCTACAAAAAAATGTGGTTATTGTTTGTATTTCATCCCTTCAGTTTGTATTAGATACATAAAACCTCTATTATTATTTTGTACAAATCATGTAGAAAATCTTGATTTCATTATTTTGTTTGGTGAATTATATTATATAATATGTATGTGACTTCACAACTCTGTAAAAGTTTTGGCTACCACCGTCACTGATCTCCAATAATCACGATACTGTATTCTTTTCTTCCAATCGGTTACTTATAACCTCTCTAGATCTTGTTGCTTTCCATCTATCCATTGTTTCTTGGGTTTGTCTCTGGATTTCATGCCTATTGGCTTATATTAAACTGCTGCTTAGCTTGTTTCCTCTCGTCTCATTGTATGTCTAAACCATTAGATTCTTGGATATATATGTCTATAATTTATTAAAAACAATAGTTTGTCCAGTATCCCTGTATTTGTGATGATGAGAAACTGGAAGAATTATTGTTTATCTGTATCATTTTTATTATATATTATATTTAATAAAAATTATATTTAGTATATATTATTTACTTGATTATTTACTTATGGTTTGGAAACGTTAGGAAGCCACTATACTTCTGTCAGGGTATAGACACTGTGTGTATTGGCGACAACATCTGGTAACTGTGGCCTTGAAGACAGTCTCTAGAAAAGTGTTGCATATATTATCACTTAAATAAATCATTATGATTTAATCATATCATTATCCTCAGACAGAGCAATAAACTAATGTTAATTAACAATATTATAGTTAATTAGGGCCAGTTGTACAGCTAAACTTAAACTTTGATTATGCTTAATCAGCTGATAACCGATATTTAACCAGTCAAATTCGGCCGATTAATATCCGGTTAACTTAAATCGGAGATGGTAGAACTGGCCCTTAGTTTTTAATTCATATCTAAATGAATACTTATTCATTTTACCAAGATTTAATATTAATGTACCTACCTATTTAAAATATAAAAATAAATTTATTATAAATAATAACTCTTATTGTTATGTGCTCGAATGAAACAATATTGTTATAGATTAGAATAAAATACTTGTTTTTAGGAACAAACCCTTTAAAAATATAGTAACAATATATTTTCTTTATTTAACATTCAATAACATTCAATCACAATCGCTAAAGAAAAATGAAAAATAATGTATTACATAAATAAAAATGTATACAATAAGGGCTATATATATATATATATATATATAAGTAGTATTGAAGCTATATTTTGTGGCCCTGAAAAGGATTGTTTAATGCAACCTGAGGAAATAGTCTAGCAAAAGACCTATTGGGTATTGGTCATTGCATTGTTTCAGTTTTTATAATTTTGTAACTATGAGGGATATCTATTGCCAACATTCTATCAGTTTACGGATATGGTACAATCTCCAATACTTCATACTGTAGAGATACAACAACCCGATCAGCTAGTTTTGGTATGTTTTTTTTATAGATCTTGTGTGGAAGGGAAAATTAATGGATTTCCTTGAACCTTTGAGTGAATTATTAAAATTATTATTATTTTGTTATAAGAATTTGCATGGATCTATGACTAAGGGATTTAGATGCCAATATCAGAAAAGATTGAATTGTAGCTGCTATTTTTGTTTTCAATGTTATGATGATAAGAAACAATATTTAAGTGGTGGGAATATTGATTATTTATAATAATAACAAATATAAAATAATCACGCCATATGGTCTTTTATTATCTGCAGCCTATCTTAACATTTTATTGCTGTCATATTAATTATTTGTAGCTTGTTTAATTTTTAGTTAAGTTATAATAGTTTCTTCCATCCTATTTATTGTGAAAAATTTTCAACATTTGTCTGGTGTTTAGTGAGTAAAACAAATTTTTCTTTTAAATACCTATCTGAGAATTTTAAAAATATTACATTAACAAAATACATTTTTATTTATGAAAGCTAAACAAATAAACTATCCAACTGAGAATATATTTTATTTTTAACATAAAAATGTATAGAAATATTAGCTGGGTACCTATCTAATAATATATAAATAGTTTTATACCTAAAAAATGTCTTTAAACATAAAAAATGAACAGTCCCCATTTTTTAAGACTCTTCTAGAAGTCGTCATGGTCGATGAAAGAAATATGATAGTGATAATATAATATTCTAATTTTGTGCTATTCATTTTATAAGTCATTCCCTTACTTATTCCTAGTCTATCACTGACTAAGATATACAGGACTGGAATTGATTGACTGGAGGGGTATAGAGGTATGGCTCTTAAATGTTTCGGTTTGGTACAATGATGTCTGTAAGTTGTAACTGCTACCTGATGTATCATATTACTATTAAATTGATAATTATTATTAGTTTTTATTTATAACTATCCATATTCTATGCAAAAATATAAAATATAAATATGTACCTATTTAAACATTTTAAACTATTTAAAAGCCTAAAGAATTAAGAGTTTAAAATGATATAACATAGATTTTTAATTTTGTAAATAGACATTTCTTTGTATAGCTAACAAATTTGTCAAGCATTGTGAAAACCATGATGTTTTTTTAATGACATACCTATTAATATTTATAATATGTTCAAAATAACTAATAAGATTAACAAGAGATACCTAATTATTGTTAAAATTTTAGTATGAAAAAAATGTTTAATTATTTTAAAGTAACTGATTTTTCTGTACATAGATTGCGCTAGGTAAATACAATGTACCTTTTGAAAACAATATAAAACATTCTAGGGCTACTGATAAGGTCTTCGTTTCCAGTCCTGTATATTATCTTCATTTGTGGCATACATAGATACATTACAATATAACCTAACCTAATATAGTAGATATTTTAAGGTGTGTATTTTATTTTTATTTTTTATAAAAATTTAAGATATTTTTCTTAAAATTATATGTTGCTCATATAGGTACAATTTAAATAATAATTTAGATATAAAAATATAAACTAGGAAAATGCTTGGCTGTACACTAAGTTATGAGTATGCATATCATTGAATATCAACTTTCTATTTACTGTTATGATAGTTAAAATTATTATTTTTTAATTATTGCATATCAATAAGAATCAATTCAGAGCAGTAACTACTGCCTCTGAAAGATGTAACCTTCCTCTATTTCTAAGAATATTTGTTATGTTTAAATAATACCAAAAATATTCCAGATAAAATTAAAAAAATAATGAAAAGTTTTTAAGATATACAAACAATTTATAATTTTAAAATATACATAACTCACTTTAAAATTAAAATATAATAAAAAGCCTACGAGATGCCCTCGATAATAATGTTACCCTTAATTTTTGTAAGAGGTCAATTTACTCTAAATTTTATACTAACGGAGCTATACGTGATCTGCTGAGCATACAATTTACTATGTTATGCATTTGTAAGACGAAGACAATGTATGCGCCGTATGCGGGTGTAGCGTCCTCTTAATCAATATTTACCCGAATATTTATTTCTCCCTGATAAGGTGTATTATATTTCAATTTTATTCATTACACTTACACACTAAAATACGAAGCACAACTGACTTTTTTTTCCTAGTATGCGACTTTTTTTCCGATTACCTATATTTCTCTGTTTTTGATTATACAATTTTATTTACGACAATATACTAATTTGTAGACAGTAACCACAATATTTATTTCAAATATTATAATTTATTTATCAATATATTTTGTCTTCATTTAATTGTTTCGGAAAAACCTAAACTAAAAATATAAATTCTACGTATTTTAAAATTTTTTGTTTAATTGTTTTATGTATCTAAAATCTAACTAAAATATTATAAATAATTATACTATAAAAATATTGAATATTTTTAAACTATTGTATATCTACTACGCTTAGCAACTACCTACCTAATATATTTTATCTATTAATTGAATGTTATAGTCATTACTCATTAACAATCGATTACAAATAGCACACAATAATGTAATAAACTAATAAGTTATAAGTTATAACTAGGGCAAAGGGACTTGTAGCTCAAAATATGCAAGCATTTATGCGCATAAAAACCCCATAATATGCACTTAAAATTTTTTTAAACACATCTAGAAGACTAGATGTCTAGAAACGTTTTATAAATTAATCATAATCGAATAAAAGCCCGCGTGGTGTGCACAAAGTGGTGGTGATGTCGTAGGTATAGTGTACGTTAGATCGTTATCGCTTCTACGAAAAATGTGTGTCAGTGCAAACTCAAAAACCATATTATACTGCTAAAATTAAAAATTAATTAATTTTTATCCAAACATTCTGACAGTGTTGTTTGAAATAAAAATGTCGCAGTGGAAAAAATCGACTTAAGTACAGAAATATGTCTCAAAAAGTATGAAATAGCGTATAAAAGTGTAAATTATGCTTGTATAACCAAAAAAAAAAAATGCAAAATTTGCATTAATATGCACAATAAAATTTAAAAACTAGCTTTGTGAAAGCATGAAATGTATTTGTATCGTACTTTGCTATTTTTGTGACTGCAAAACAAATATCCAAATGCTTCAAGTCTTCTGCCCTAGTTATAACAATAGCAAGATTGCAAAAATAGTTAATAGTACTCGTAATAAAACTACATAAATCGTATACCTAATTTATTAGAATCAAGTGATTCTAAGAACAAACATTTTATTTTTATTTCAAAAAAATTGGATACACTGCTATAATTGTGAGTATTTAAAAAATGATATCACATAATGATATATAGATTTATAGATAAAAATAATAAGCTATTCATATCCCTTAGTGCGTGTTTTTTTTTTTTTAAATTTTTACATATTCATAGGTACCTACTGTTTAGATCGATTTAGATAATAAAAATAAAAATAAATTTTAATTTTTATAACTGTTATTAATAATCTTTGATAATACTTCCAATATTATTGTATGATAATTAAAAGTTTTATTATATTATCATGGTTTAAGAAGCCCTGTTCCACTATTCATGATATTGCCATTGGAACAGGGAGGGTGGGAGAAACAGCTGTTGGCTGTTGCATCATGTGCATAGAATGTTTCTATCTGAAGGTAGTAATGGGTATGCCAGCCTGGCAGCCACGTTTATTTAGATATTTTAAACGCAAATTAATTATGATTGTTTAATATACTATAATCATCAATTTAAGTAAATTATTTTTAATATTTGTACACTTTAATCTCAATCTTCTATAGTATACCATATCATATGTACATGTTTGTATTATTTTTTATTGATATATATTATGAATGGTACGATTAAATTTATTTTAAGAAATAAATTATATTTAATTAGTATTATGCTGTGCAAAAATGAACAATTAATCAAATTTATTGGTTAAAACATAAATCTGCTGTATTTTATTATTATAAAATATCAAAATATTATTTATCAATACTTATTAAATTTGTTAAAATTATTTTTACTTATGATAGTTGATTTTATTTAAGTTCTGTTACTCCTGATAACCTGACAAATATTTGTCAAAATGTGTTTATTTAATATATTTTAAAATTTATTTTTTCGATAAACAAATTTTAAAAATAAAATACAAATTGCTATAATTTCATCAATAAATCTATAATATTATATATATATTCTTTTTTTCAGACCCTAATCAGTATGCCCAGGCTGTTCAAAACCAGGGGTATTTAATTAGTGGTCCACGTAATTCAAGGCATCATGTAAATTCAGCTACACATAACGTTAGTGATATGAAAAATAATCATATGACTAATATGGGCCACAGTAAGTAAAATATATTATATTTAAACTATAAAAAATAATATTTTTGAATTTAATAATTAATTTAGGTCCAATCCAAATAGTGCCTACACAAATTTCTCAAAGACAGCAAACGGTAAGTATATTGATAAAATAATTATGTAGTTCTTATTTAACAATTATTTATTAACCATTACTTTATATAGATTAACATTTTTAATTACTATCATGAAATATGTCTACACAATTGTATATAAGTAGTTAACGAACAATATTAAATTGAAGAAATTAAATAAATATAATAAAAAGTTTTACATGTGTGATATTTATACATTTTATATGTTTAATGTAATCAAATATAAGTTACTTGTGAAGAAGTCATACCCGCATGCATTTCCTTAGTCTTTTAAAAACTTGCAATATAGAAAATTTATTTTCAATAGAACCAATTATGTGTTGTTTGTTTTAATATTATAATAAACATTTTATCAAATTTATGGTAAGAACATTATCTGTGTTTGTTTAAATCTGTTTGTTAGATTTTAATCTGATGTATTAGTTTTGCGATGATGAGTATTTTTTTTCTAAGAGAACGCTATACCTGCATGTGTTTTCCGTATTACAAACATACAACATACCAAAAACTGTTTTACCCAAGATAAAACCACTCGGGCTATAGTCATAACTCAGAAACAAAATTTTTACACGTAAAAAGAAGAACATTTATTGTGCAACATCTTTTTATTTTTTCGAAAGCTCAAATACAAAAAAAAAAATTGTATTGTTTAATAAATCGTTATTTCAAACTTGAATACATTTTTTTGTATTTGTGATATCAAAAAAATAAAACAATGTTGCACAGTAAATGTTCTTCTTTTTATAGTGTGAACATATGTTTCTTAGTTATGACTACAGCCTGATTGGTTCTATCCCGCTTAAAATAGTTGTTGCTATGTTGAGATAACACATGCCGTATAGCATCCTCTCAAGACTTAATAATTGTTCCTAACATCAACTTTTAGCAAAATTTACGGTAGAAAATTGTATCTGTATTGTCTTTGTAGTGGAAGAGAGAACAAAAGCTGATATTTCTCAATAATTGTAGTGATAAAATATACCTACCTATATTAAACATAAAATTTCTATTGCCTTTGTATAAAATATCATTAGTATAATATAATTTTTCTTCAATTGCAATTAGAAATATAATTATATAATACTAGTAATGATAGTATACACTTTTGAAAAAAAAAAAATTATGAAAAAATTATTTGATAATTATTATGTTATTTCACAGAATATTGCTTGTTTTTATTAACTACTGGTATTTATTAGTATATATACCAATAATCTAATACATACCAATTTATCTTAAAATGTTTTCACTAGGTTTATAGTATGATTAAATACCTATTAATTAATTTGAGTTTTTTTTTTTTTTTAAATTTAATTGTGTACAGTATAGTTGATAATAATCACACCAACTCTAATATAAAACGTCCAAATGGGTTTGATGACCATAACCTAACCTATGGTCTCCAACTCTAGGGAAATGCAAAAAAATCAAATACAAATTGTATTCAGGCTTTTCAAAATATCGCACTAAGAAAATTAACGAACTCCCCTCTTATGTTTCTAATCATACCCTTCATGCAGACCTGAAAATCAAGTCTGTAAAAGAAGAAGCAGTCACTTACTACAGCAGATTCCATAATCGGCTTGCATCTCATCCCAATCCTTTAATTAAAGCTCTATCAGCAAATACTATTCTGGGAAATCCTCCAAGGCGTTTAAACGCAACTGTTGTAGAGATATGTTAACTTAATATTTATATATAAAAAAAAAAAAATAAATAAATTCAAATACATATTTATAAATTAATGTATAATCTCAATATTTAAGTGTCATCACTGGGTGGCTGCTTTTATCAAGCCTTTTTATATATTTTATTATTATCTCAGCTAATACTCTTATTGTACCCATGAGGTACAGATTGTGTATATAATAATAAAGAATAATAAAAAAATAATTGTGTATAGTAAATAATTCTAACATAGATAATTAGTTTATCACTAAAAATTTGAAGTTAAAATAAAAGATTTTTTACTGCTCAATAAGGTAGTGACTGACACAAAAAAAAAACTCATGATTGTAAAGCCAATACATTAAACACTCAGAATCTAAAATTGGTTCTACTGAATCAAATCATAATTATTTTACGCTTAAGACACAGAAAAAAAAACATGGAAATGTCTCTTAGTTATAAATGAAAAGATATTTTTATGTATAACTTAGTTATTTAAAGTTTAAATTGCATGAAATAATACAAGTCTTTAAATTAAAAATATATTTATGTTTTATTGACAGTAAGTAGCAGAAGTGTATTTTTTCATTATTTTTCAATTAATATGACTGGGAATATGTGATTGAATATGGGATACCCCTATTTAACATTGGTGTTATGCTAAATAGCTTTATTGTGGTATTTAATGGTGTTAGAAAATTTACTGACCTAATAGCCTGTTTCCCTTAAAAGATTCACCATTCAAACAATGATTAAGCCCTTTGCACAGATTTTTAATAGTTAAAATAAATTAAAATACCCATCAAAAATCCAGTTTAATGTTTGTGCAATAAATGATATTAGTATCATCTAGATAATATTTATCAGTTATAATTCGTAAAATATTAATATATTGGGCTAGTAATTGTCTGAATATGGTAATTAATAGTAATGAGATTATAAAAGTATTATATTTATCTTAATATTAAAATTTGCTTATCCTTTGAATAATTTGTATTTTGATTTAATGTAATAATAAATTCTAATTTTATTGATAATTGACATTTAAAAAAATATATAATTATTTAATCCCATTACTATTTTTGCAAAAGTTCGTACAAAAAAACTATTTGTGTTAGTGTATATGATGTTTAACTTTTTCCAAACTAATTTTTGTTATGTTTATTAATGCTTGCTTTTTGTGCTCAGCTACCCCACCATATAAGACAAAATGCACCGCGTAATTTACCAAGAGGACCCTTCCAATATCAGGTAATTTTCGATGCAAATTACTGAATTATTAAAAATAAATAAAGTTAATTTATAATCTTAATATTTTCCTTCTGTTTAGTAAAATTGTTTGACTTACTCAGTCCCAAGTCTATATAATTAAATAAACCTTTTTAATTTTGGTTATCTTTTGATATATTAAAAATGTAGCTAGAACATTAGCCATTAGCTAAAACATCTTATTACATATATTAGAAAACAATAAATCCACTTTAAATATTAATTCTAGTATTAAATTTGATTATAAGTCTTGAATCTGAGTTAGGAGGCATAAGTATTTGGTGTTACCAATTGTAAATTTTTTATATTTTGTTCAAACAAGTTAAAATATTTTTTAAACAAATATGGTAATGAATATATGATAATATCAATATTTTATATATTTTAATTCAATGTTTAATATTATTCCTTAGCTTATAGCTATTAACGTTAAAAATGATTTTACTTAACATATGCTTTATTAATCATTTAGTTGTATTATACTTAATAACGACACTGATAGTTTTTATACTAACATGATTTTAAAAAGATATTATTTCCGTAGTTATTTTTTTAACTAAATTTGTATTCATTTTGGTGTTGGAATTAGAGATTATATATTTATTAATTTATTAATCTCTTTTAAATATTGATCAACATGAATTGATTCTAATTTATGTTAATCAATTATAATAACTATCATAACTTAGTTGTATACAATTTTTATTTTTTATTTTTGTTAAAATTATGTTAAAATTATGCAAAACATCAATGAATTATTAATTTAATAATTACTAATTAGAATGGCTCAACATTTGGCAGAATGAAATTATTATTAATGTTGAAACATTATTTTTATAGCTATATTTGCAAAGCAATGTGGCTTACCAAGGAACCAGTAATCCAGCTTATTATCAATTTCCTCCACAGCAGGTATTTAATTTATGGTATAGTTTTTTTAAATATTTATAATTTGAAACATATTATATTTAGTATGATTTATTTAAATCTGCTGATATAATAAAAAAATTAAAAAAATTAACTTATTTTTGCTATGCTTGAATTTTTCTAACTTTATTTACAATATTTAATATTGATCATTTTTAAATCACAAAAAACATAATTTCTTTTGATTAAGTTTCTAATTTAATCATTTTTTACCAAATGTTTGTTGTAATAATTAAATATTATATTTTCTTTTAGGCTTCACAGACAGCCTTATTAATGCCATATGTAAACTACTCTTCTGCCAGTCAACAAGGTATTTACAATCTATTTATACTATTTCCTATTACATAATTTTTATTTTGATACTTATTATTTATTAAATTTAATTCTGTGTTCAGCTAAAATTTATTTATTATATTTTAATATTGTGCATTATTGTAGGTGTTATTACTACAAAAATATAGGTTTTTATTCGTAAATAACCTAATATTATATATATTTTATTTTTAATGAATCAAACATTTTGATCTTTTTTTTTATTAATTGCATTTCATATGAATTTTATTTTAATGAAGTCAAAATACAAAGTTTAGTTTAAATTTTTAAAACATTTAGGGATTCGAACAGCAAATATTGTATAGTTTATTCTATAGTCTTATGCACCTATTCGTTGAGACTGTCATTATAATGGATGTAATGAATTTAAATTGTTGTATATAATAAAAAATAATTCTGAGTAGATATTTTATTATATAGTTATATTAAGATTAGTAAATACTTTATTAGTAATGAGATGACATGTTGTCTCTATTTCTTAGAAAATTGTATTAATTAACAACTGATATATTCATTGCTTTGGTCAGACTCCTTAGTATTGTATTTCATTCATATTTTAGATTCTGAGCGGAGCGATGAATGTATTGATTTTACCATGATGTGTGTTTTTTTTTTTTTTTTTTTTGTGTCTGTCATCACGTTTTGGGGCAGTAAAAGTGCTTCGATTTTTGACTCCAGTACCTCGTTCGATCAGAAAGTGAATCTAGTTGGTACTTTGAGGGGTCAAAAGTAAAAAATTCTTAATACTTTTCTAAATAATTGAGAAAAACAAACTAAAAATTAAGGGAAAAACGGGAAATTTTACGCACACTCATTTTTCGACAAAATCGATTTTGGTTTTTGATGTAACTTTAAAACAAATGACCATAGATACATGAAATTTTCACCTAATGTTTATATAAGTATATTCTATCCACCATGCAATTTTCAAAAAATTTCTACTTAAGTTGAACTATTCATAGGCATTTCAAATTTTCGATCATTATTAGTTTTTTTTAAATTAATATCGATAAAAATTTATTTGTTAGGCAGAAAAGCTTGAAAATTTAATACAAGGCTCTTAACATATTGTTACAATAGCAGTTGAAAAATAAAAGAAATTCAAAGTCACTATTTTTTTTTATAAGCATTCAAAGTTTGAATTTTGACAAAATACGTAAATATCACGAAAATTCACAAATTATTTTAAGCTAGAAATTCATAAAAAATTTTTTTTTTAAATCTAAGATTTAAAAATTTAATACAAGATTCCTTACAAGTTTTTCAATCTTTATCACAAATAAAAATTCCACCTGAAATTCAAATTAAATTTTTATGAGCATTTGAAATTTAAATTTTTACAACATCGGATTTTCACTTTTAGCGATTTCCTTATTTTGGTGTAACTCTAAAACAAATTACCACAGATACTTGAAATTTTGACTGAATGTTTATATAGGCGTGTTATATATTTGATAAAATTTTCAAAATATTTAGATTTGTTTTGAGCTGTTTACTGACATTTTAATTTTTCAACTTTATTAGTTTTTTTTTCTATAAATATCGATAAAAATTTATTTGTTCGGTAGAAAAGCTTGAAAATTTAATACAAGGCTTCTAACACATTGTAACAATAGAAGTTAAAAAATATTAAAAATTTGTAGGCACAATTTTTTTTTATAAGCATTTAAAGTTCAAATTTTGACTAAATACGTAAAAATTACGGCAATGTTCAAATTATCTTAGATAGAAATTCATAAAAGTTTTTCTTTTTAATTCTAAGATTTGAAAATTTAATACAAGTCTCCTAACATATTTTTACAATAGAAGTTGAAAAATAAAAGAAATACATAGTCACAATTTTTTTTTATAAGCATTCAAAGTTTGAATTTTTACAACATATTACGTAAAAATCACGAAAATTCGTAAATTATTTTATGCTAGAAATTCATAAAAAATTTTCCTTTTATATTTAAGATTTGAAAATTTAATACAAGGCTCATTATATATTTTTACAATAGCAATTGAAAAATAAAAGAAATATATAGTCACAATTTTTTTTTATAAGCATTTAAAGTTCAAATTTTGACTAAATACGTAAAAATTACGGCAATATTCAAATTATCTTAGATAGAAATTCATAAAAGTTTTCCTTTTTAATTCTAAGATTTGAAAATTTAATACAAGACTCCTAACATATTTTTACAATAGCAGTTGCAAAATAAAAGGAATACATAGTCACAATTTTTTTTTTAAGCATTTAAAGTTTGAGTTTTGACAACATATTATGTAAAAATCACGAAAATACAGAAATTATTTTAAGCTAGAAATTCATAAAAAATTTTCTTTTTATATCTAAGATTTGAAAATTTAATACAAGGCTCATAATATATTTTTACAATAAAAATTGAAAAATAAAAGAAATGCGTAGCCACAATTTTTTTTTTACAAGCATTCAAAGTTTGAATTTTGACAACATATGTAAAAATCACGAAAATTCGCAAATTATTTCAAACTAGAAATTCATAAAAAATTTTCTTTTTAAAACTAAGATTTGAAAATTTTTAATAATCTATAATATATCCTAGAAAGATAAACCGTCTTCGCTCAGAATCGTTTTTCGTATACAATGATATAATATCATTGGATTCAAATTTAATTCCATCCATTACAGTAACCCACTTGTAACCTACTGTACAGCAGAGCGACATACACGACTTACCCGCTTTTTTTTTAGAGTTACTATTATTAGGATTATTAACTTCTTTATAGACATTTTTTTTTTCTAGCAATTGTTATTGTAGTACTGTTAAATTTTCAATTTCTATAGTTTTGTTTGGTGTTTCAACTTTCAGCTATGTTTTTTCCTCACCTCACAAGACCAATACCGATGACTAATCTACCACAGGGGCCACAGAATCCTCCTGTAGCTAATATGAGTAATGCTCAAAATTCCCATGGACAATCTCTCATTGTGCAGTCTCAACCAATGGATATGGCCTCTAATACACAACCTTTACAACAAGTATCACAACAACCATCAACTACTCCAATGCAAATTACTGAAGCTTCTTCTCGACCTGCACGGAAAAAAAATGTTATTAAAATAATTGATCCTGATACAGGCTGTGAAGTTGACTTATTTAATTCATTACAAGGGCCACCAGTAAGATCATTTTAAAATTTATTAATTGTATACATTTTATTAAAATACATATCTACAGTTGTATTTTCTAGTAGCTAGATAAAATTTCATAAATTTATTAAGTGTGAACACCTGGTTTATTTTAATAGAGTGCTGATGAATTGGAAAAGATGAAAGTTCAAAGCCAATTCCAAAGTCAAGTACAAAGTGCTGTTAAAAAAGATGACACTAAATTATCTGATAATAATATGGTAATCTTTTTAATATATTTTATCAACAACTATGAATTGCATAAGTCTTGTTACTTTTTTTCTCTTTATGGTTCATGATCATGGCTTAATGTTCGGTTATGTTCCATGATTATTTATTATAAATTAATTAAATTTCACCTTGTCTTGCCTCTGTTGGTTAATTTTTTCTAATTCAACTAGGTACTTAATTATTTCCGCAAATTAACTTAAATATTAAATTTAGTATTGAAAGACATTTTAATTATGTATTTTAGAATAATGAAGGAGGAGAAAAAGTTCGAAATGAATTCCAATCACAAGTCAAAAAATTGGCAAGTGAAAGCACTTCAGTACCCTCAAAAGCCATAGATATTGACACTCAGGTTTCTGAAGAAGTTGTTAATCAAGTTGAAGAAATAAGTGTTGATTCTGTTAATACAGAAGAAGTGCCTATTGCTATAAATAATTCAATTGATATTGATATTGGTAGTGTTACTATTAACACTGAAGATACCACTTTAGTTGTTAATGAAAGTGAAATAGAAACAACACCAACAAATTTATTACCAAGTTCTACTATTACTCCTCCTGAAATACAGATACAAAATGCTGATGTAACTAATGTTTCAGAGGATCCTATTCTTTTAAAAAAGACTACAGATGAAGAAACTGTTAAATCAGGTAATAAATTAATATTTAATATATCTTATTGATTATTGCTAGTAGGTATGACTGATTTACTTAAAACTTCAAATGGCTATAACTTAGGAACTAATTTTAACTGCCAAATTCAAATTTCACCTACATTTTTGGCGCTTTAACAAATTACCATAAAAGGAGTGTGGTAATGTAGATAAGTTATATAAACACTTGCTTAGAATAGATAGCATATATTTTCGTTTGCACTCCAAATTTGGGGAGATATTATTTTAGAATAAATAATTATTATTAAAAAATGTATTAATAATTTAAATTCCTATATGTTATGTTTTATGGCTTCCAACTTCTTTTAATCAAAAAATATTTTTCGCCTATAACATTTTACAATCGTGTTTATTATTAAATTGTATTTATTTGGGCTTTAAATACCATGTAGCCATGTAGGGCACCAATTCACTTTTAGATTAAACATGTTAACCAAATTTCCATAATTTTAACCTAAATGTATGTAGAAATCGATTGTAGACCTTCAACTAAGTATGTATTTTAGCTTCACCTATATTTTTGATAATATGGTTTATAGAAATGTTAGTTCACTTGAAAATTAAAAAGTGATTGATTCCTTTTAAATATTGGTTACGATACCATTACTTTGTTTATATTGAGTTTTGCGGTGTGGGGCAAAGTCAAAAGTCGAGAATATAGTGCACATATATTTTTTTATGATTAATAAGGAAATGATTACCAAAATAACAAGTGAAGATGTCCCTTCCCCTCCTCAACTGTGGCTCCCATTCTGAAGATTACTTTGATTTTGTCGTATATTAATACTTGAACAATTACCAATTAAAGAAATGCTTTAATATGCCATCAATTATTTGTTATTTTTTTGAAAGTTCATATAATAAACCTTCAATGAAAGAGAAATTACACTTATTATCATCGTGCTTTCAAAAGAATTTAAGAACAAAAGTTAGGTAAAAAAAAAATCTTGCGAAAAAAGTCCTGTTTTTTTATTACATATATATTATATTTATTTATAAGTTAATTATTTGTTTATATACACAATATTATACTTATATAATATAATATATCGAATAGAAGAGGTGGGATTTGAGAGTAAAAAAGATATAGGGAATGATGAAACATTTCATTTTTAAGTTAGCAAATCATATTATAACTCCTTTAGTCTCATATAGTAATATATGTATATATATCTTCTTTAGTATCATATATTTAGTGCATATTATACTTAATACAAAACATTAGCATTTAATTTATTATTATATTGACAAAAAATTATAATGTCATATATTGTTATATTTTTATTTTTATTGTACCTATAATATTGATTTAAGTTGAAAAATGTATACTTTCAAATAACTATATAAGGGTGTCCTGTGAGGATATAGCCATTAGCCGTAGAAGGGGACTTGCCGTCCGGATAAATATCAGTTTTTCGCTGTTTTATTTATAAACTATAAAAATTATCAAAAATCATGAGATTAATGAAAATAAAATATTAAAAGGGTCAACATTTTCAGCAAAATAAGCTCTATAAAATAGGTGTCTTTATTTTTTTTCCAAAAAATTTAATAAAATACATATAGCCTTGTCTATGTGAGTCTAATAACCATACTTATGATATATTTATGATCTTAGGAAATATTACAATGAGTAAATCCTCGCTGGATGCCCTGTATAATAAATAAATCAGACGTTTATGACCTAGGACTTTTTTTGAGGGACTTTTAGGTAGAATCCCCTTTCCGATAATCAATATGTTCTCTTGTTTTTTCAATAATGTAACCACTTCTGACATTCAGGGGGTTAAAATTTGGTGAATTTTAATAGATAATGTATTAATTATAACTCGTATGGTGGTATTACAGCCTGACTGTATTATGAGTTTGTAACTACAACTAGTACATCTTATTATCTTCCATTATATCGATATATAACTAATATTACCTAACTGGAAATCTCAATTTTCTTATAAATAGATACCTACCAATCATTGATTTTGCATCGTTTGCGCAATATTCCGTAAAACAACCTATACTACAAGGCTACAAAGATAAATTATTTTAAAACGTACATGATATCAATGGTAGTCAGAAAAAAAAGCCAGGGAAAAAAGCCATGGGAAAAAAAAGTCAAATTTCAATAATTAAATATACCTATAACAATTAAAATTAAAGTATTAAATTGGTATTATTTAAAAATTGTTTACACATTGGTCAAATATATAAA
Source organism: Diuraphis noxia (assembly GCF_037042655.1). Lineage (NCBI taxonomy): Eukaryota > Metazoa > Arthropoda > Insecta > Hemiptera > Aphididae > Diuraphis > Diuraphis noxia. Next base: position 54,270,674 of record NW_028301713.1, read on the forward strand.
AAATAATTATAATTACATATACAAAAAAAATAATATTTAAAGTATTTTTCAAAATTGTTAAACAATGGTCATATTGTACACATACATATATATATATATATATATATATATATATAGATATAATTATTAATACATAGGTTATATATGTTAATTAATTTACAATTTTTAGCACAGTTGATCATACTGTATTGACCTTATTCATATATAAAAATAAAATTGTTAATATACGTTGAATAAAAATAATATAATATTTTGTGGATATTATCTTGAAATAAATTAATTTATATATATTTTTAATTTAAACTTTATGTTTAATAAATTCAATACATTCATTGCTGTTTAGAATCTAAAATATATTTATTACTATGAATAATAAATAATAACATACAACCTGTGTATTAATAATTATATATATATAATATGACCAATAATGTGTAAAAAAATTTTAAATAATACCTTATTTAATACTTTAATTTTAATGGTTATACATTTAATTATTGTAATTTGTCTTTTTTTCCTACATTCGATATCAATATGTGTAGTACTTAATCTTTGTCGAAATGAAATTCGTTTCAAATATAAACATTCTCGTCTTATAATTATTATATAAATGGCCATCTTAAGTCCAAATTGAATTAGACTCACTTTAAATAATTATGGTAAATATAGTTAAATAATATTATATTTTAGAAACAATTCATTGATAATTGGTTAGGTTTATATAGTATTAAAATAGTTTATGTAGTTTATAATTGTATTATAATTAACCGATGTACCATGATAAAATAGGTACTATAGATATTAAAACAGGGCAGTCAATGTTTAAATGCTTGCGACTAATGCAGTAATGCGACATACTAGTTAAAATGATGAACGTTGGTTGCCTATTTATGAAATCCTGAGGCGTAGTCGACCTCAAAAATTCTAATAGAAAATACATACAGACAGACGTTTATCTCCGTTTATAATATTTTCGATTACGTTTAGATAATTTAACAACCTTGGTATGGTATTGGTTGGCAATTTATTTCTTATTTATGTTAGGATCAGAGATGATTAGGTGCTTGCGTAATTAAAATCAAAGCCGAAAACGTCTTAAGTAAACTGAACGCCATACGAGTTTTCGTTGGATAAAATATGTCCTGCATTTTAACCACAATTAATGATATAGTATAAATAGGTAAAATTGTTAAGTATTGTTTTTTGTCAAATATTAATAGTATAATATTCTAATGACAAATACTGTTGGTTTGCGCGCAAATATTATTTACTCCACATAACCTCTACGTTGTTATTTATACAGGAACGCATGATAGGCTTCAATACTTCAATAGCCTATCCATCTCTTTATTATCTAATATCTATGGTCCATGATCTATTTTATGTTAAGTATTTGCTTTCTTGTCATTATATATAATATGTACATATTATATAATCTGTGTTATAACCATGATTAAAGGTTGAATAGTTTTCAGATTCATTTTTATAAATTTCGATGTGTATTGTACAATGGTTACACTGATTTATCATGCATTTAATTTTTCTTCGAATTGGAAGTGGTTGGTATTACTGTCCGGTATCAACTGTTTGTAAAATGCAGAGGTCGTTTGTTGCCTTTCAAATTGTTTTATTATTTTTCATACCATTGACTATTGAGTACGCACGTGTTTTATTTCTTACAACTTCGTTTTTATAAAAGTGTTAATATACAGTATCAATCAGGAGAATGTCATATTAGGTATTTGGAATTAATATGAAGGGACCTATTAGTGAGTACTTATTAATTTTCATTTTAAAAAGCTCTATGATTGTTTCTCAAAAATCAAGACAGTTATATGAATTTTTTAATAGGTTTCTATTAATTAAATAATTAAATAGTGTTTTTTGTGATTCAAATTTAGCTTAAAATCGTAGAATTATATACGATCTATTCAAAATTAAAGTAGCTCAATTTTTATCATGGCTAAAAAAATTGTTCAGAACGTAGTAATTAAATATGCAATATTACATTGTTTTTAGATTTTGCATATCACAAAATTATATTATTTTTGATTTTACTTAATTTTAATTATTGGCCCTTAAATATATATATATATATATATATATTAGTATAAAATAAAAACTTATTCATCAAAATGTACATTCAAGGCAATTTATGTGCCTATTGAATGATACATTTATATTAATTGCAAAGCTGAAAGTATTGTAATTTTTGTCTCGAAGAGTGCATATTAAGAAAATCACTCAGATATTTTTTAAATGATACATTAGTGCCGGTTATATTAAAAATGTATTCACTTAATGGTTCAATACAATTATATGAACCACTAAATCTTGTTTTGGAGAACAATTAGCTCACTATTGATTTGCAATATATTTAGCAATTGTTAAATTATTAAGTATAATAATATGAATTATATAAATGTAGTATGAATGAAAGTGAAAGTATCATATGTATATAAAAATACAGAAGAGGCTATTTCAAATAAATAACTCAATGATTCTCAATTTTCTCATAAATTTTATTTTGAGTTAACATTTTTGGTTTTGATCATTTCATACCATACTTGTATTATTGAAATGAATAATATTGTAATATTTGTAATGCTAAATTATGTATAGTATAGTATGGTATGTATAACTTAACCTATCTGTGATCTTAAACTATATTTAATTCCTTGTATTTGATAATAAAATAGTTGTTGTGGCTGACACATGATCCAGTAATATATAAATGTATACCTTGTCACCTATTTTTAGTATTTGCATCATAGGGCTATTTCAGACTATTCTGGCAGCCTGTATGCCTTGTGAGCAAAACATCTGCTATGATGTTATTTAAAATGTTATCATCAAATTATCTTCTTCAAAAAAAAATCTTTTAACTTAATGTATCTCCTAATTGGTTTTTATAATATTTTATAGTTAAACCAAAAAAACATAAAATCAAAAAGAAGAATAATCAGCAGAAGAATTTGGTTAAAGTTGATGCCAACGATGGAGTAAAAGTAGAAAATACAATTGAAACTACTACTATTGAGCCTGTCATCGAATCAAAAACTACTGTGAGTGAAATAACAATTTTTAAATAATACCTATGTTACCAGTCTCTCATTACCTTGCCATGGATTGTAAAAAATTAATTAACTAGCCAAAAAATTTTTTAATAAAATTTAGTTATTATTATATCGACTATTGAGTAATCATACTTTTTATTGAAATAATTATTTAATTTAATATTTGATATTGAAAATAATTTATTATTTAAAAAGGCAGTTAGTTTCCTGTCTTCCAAGTGGGTAATAGAAAATTTCACTCATATCTGATTACTTTTAGCACCATTAGTTTAAAACATTGAGGGAATTAACCTCTTATGATATTTAAATGTAAGATTATTATCTATTATTATTATTATTATTATTATTAGCATCTCATGGGCTTTTTAATATATTTTAATTTTAAAATTATAACTTGGTTGTGTATCTTAAAATACTCATAACTTGCCTTAAAATTAAAATATTAAAAGACCATGAGATACCATAATAGATGTTACCACTAATTTTTAAAAGAGGACAATCATAAATTTTAGTCTAATGGAGTTAAAAGTGATTTAACAGTTTTTGCTATGTTAAGCTTTTGTGAGACAGATAATACATACGAGTATATCGTCCTCTAGATAAATTTATAATTGAACTTGTTTATTAGAACTCTACAATATCTGTTGAAATGTAATATATTTTTATGATCAAATACTTTAATACAAATTTGTTTTTAATTCCATTAAAAGTATAACAACTACTAAAAGATTGATTTATTGATGAAATATCCTTAATAACACTTGTTTTCTAATTGGTTGAGGAGATGCATATTACATATTTTATAACCTGTGACTGTTTAAATATAGACTACTTTCCGCACCCCAATTATATATGTAAATTAACCTAATACGATACTAAAAGCTTTTCAATTTTTACCCTGGTAATAACAAATTTATATTATAGGATATTTCAAAAAAACAAGAAAATAAGGAGAATGAGGATAATAATCATGACTCTAAAAATGAAGAAGAGGAGAGTATTATTCCAAAACAGGAAGAATTATTACAACAACCGGAAGAGACCCAAAATAACGGAATTAAACATGAACCTGAGGTTGAACACGCAGCTCCAAAATTGCCCAGTTACTTAGACAGTTTACCTTATGCTGAAGGTTGAATTTTTTTATCTTGTAATTTTGATACAAACACTAAAATTGCATTTTATATTTATATAGGACAATGGAGTTTTACAAATCCGACTGGAAAAAAAGTGTATTCTAAGTTATTTTTAATAAAACTTGGTAATGAAGCTGTCTGTCAAAAGAAGCCTGATGTGTTAAGAAACTGGAGTAATATAACCAAATCATCTAGTGCACCTCAATTTAATTCATTAGGTGTAAGTATTTAAATAAATATTCTTGATTTTAATATTTAAACTTAATTATTTAAAATTTAATAGGGGATGGTATCTAATTCACTAAGGTCCCAAAGTGCAAGTGCAACTGGATTTATGCCTTCCTATTTCAAACCTGGTAATAGTCAACGTGGTAGTGGTATGCCTATTATGGTAAGTATATAACTAGATAAAATTAATCATTTTTATTAAAAGTAATTAAACATTTTTATATTTATGATTTTTAGCAACCAGGTGCTAAACGTAACAGTAGTCAAGGAAAAACAGCAAGTAAAACAGCAAAACCTAACACTATTCATATGTCTCTTTCTTTAAGAGAAGAAGTTAAATTAAATCAGACTGAAAATGCTTGGGTTCCAACAGCTGCTAAAAAAGCTACCAAGTCAGATTTAGTTAAAACAAAAAATGAAGAGGAACTAAAGAATGATGTAAGCATTTAAATTAATATCACATTCTAATAAATTCACTGAACAATGTAAATCGTTGAAAATTTGTCATTATGAATATGTATTGTAGATATATTGTAAATGTATTGTGAGATATAATCAATACATTTTTGTGTTCGCTAATTTCAAATATAATAAAGCAGTAATGAAGAATAGCAAGACAAATGTTGAGTTGATAAAATGTTATTTGTTTTTTTACATTCATTTACTGCTTGAAATATTATATTTAATAACTAAATAGTGATTTTGGTGTTATTTTTGTTTTAAAAATAAATCAGTATTATTTATTATCTATATTTTTTATTTTCAGGAAGTAAACAAGAGCGTTCGATCAATTTTAAATAAAATAACTCCTGACAACACACCTTCATTAACTGAGCGTTTTAAAGCATTGCCAATAGACACTATTGAACGTTTAGAGAAAACTATTGATTTAGTTTTTGAAAAGGTAATATATATATTTTTTTCCTTCTTAATGAGAGTGTAAAACAATTTTTAGATCATTTATTTTATTTTTCATATAATTTTTAAAAGTTGTTAATTCATTCATTGATTTTGTTTTTGAAATCCCAATGAATCTTAATATTAATAGTTTTTCAAATAAAATTGATACTTAAACTAACAGATTTACAGTAGCCAAAAAAATTCTTTATATCAATTATTATGTCCCTTGTAGATGTTAGATTTTTAATTTATTCTTCACTTGCATGAACATAAGTATTTTTTTAATTTTAGGCTATAGAAGAACAAAGTTTTGCACCTCTTTATGCATCTCTATGTTCAGCTATGCAATCAGTACAAGTTAGTTCCAAGGATGGTAAAACAGCATCTTTTAAGAAGTTAATTATAAGTAAATGTCAAAGCCTATTTGAATTAGATAAGGCCCAAGAAATGGATTCTGCTAAGAAACTAACTGAAATCAATTCATGCAAAGATCCAGTAATTTTGATGACATTAAAAACAGTAACAGATTATTTTAATATACCATGATTATAATTTTCAGGAAAAAAAGAAAGAACTTCAACTTGAATTTGAAGAAAATGAACGAAGATTACGCAAACGTTCTGTAGGAAATTGCCGGTAAAAAATTTAAATGTAACATCAATAAATAAAATAAAAGTTAACATATTTTGTGTTGTATTTTATAGATTTATTGGTGAATTATTTAAACAAAAAATACTTACTCCAAATATTATGTTGTATTGCATTGTGAATTTAGTCACTAAACATGTTGAAGAACCACTAGAGTGTTTGTGCAATTTATTAAAGACTGTTGGAAAAGAATTGGAACAAGTAAATTATATTTTATTCATTACATGTAATGATAGTTTTAATTTGATTACATTAAATTTTTCGTTTTTACTTAATCTATCTCATTTTTTAATTAATGATGTACATCAAGTGTAAACATAATAGATCAATTATTAAAATTGATTTATTAGAGTCTGACTATGCATTCAAGATAATATAGGTGTTATATTTTGTTTAAACCTAACAAAACACATAGTACATTTATAATAATTTCATGAAAATAGAACCATCTGCATGTCGGTTTTGTCTAAATTACAATTAATATAAAGATGACATTCAGGCAATTTCTATTAAACTCGATATTAAAATTTATTTACTAAACTTCGTGGTAAAAAAATTTAATTGTACTATTTTAATTTTTTTACAAAGTGAGGATGTAGAACTTAGAATTTAAAAATTAAATTATTGTTAATAATCAATTTAAATAGAAAACATTTTTCTAAGATGACCTAACCATATATATTTTATTGTTTCAGTCTTATGATTTAAATGAGACTTTTGATAAACTGAAAGCTTTAACATCCAGAGAGATGAAATCCAAGATTCCTTCTAGAATAAAGTTCATGATACAAGATGTAATTGATTTACGTAGAGACAAATGGATACCTAGGCGTACTGATAGTAAACCTAAGATGATAAATGAAATAGAAAATGACGTCAAAAATGAAGCGATTGAACAACAATCTATATCACTAGCTTATAATAGACCTGAAAAACGAGATCATCATCGTGGTGATGACAAATTCAGGGGCGGTGAAAACAAGGGTCGCCGTATGTATCTTAAATTAATCTAAACAACAACACAGTATTATACTTATACATTTGAGAGAACTTGGCGGCCACTTTTGTTGACTTTGTTTTACAAGTGCGTAACATACCAAAATTTACACTCAGCAGAGTTTACATTTAGCCCCATTAGATTAAAATTTAGAGTGAATTGACCTCTTGTTAAAAATAAAAGTAACATCTAGTGTATCTCATGTGCTCTTTATGATAGTTTAATTTTAAATGCAATTTATGAGTATTTTAATATCTACAATTTACAATTTAAAAAAATACTATTAACTCGCTTTAAAATTAAAATATAATTAGCTCATGTGATAATCTAGGCAATAATGTTTCCTTTTATTTTTATAAGTAGTCAATTCACTTGAACTAAGACACTAAACATGATCTGTTGAGCCTAAAATTTTCAATGTTACACACTTGTGAGACTGTGACAACACATGCAGATGTGGTGTCCTCTTAATATATTTTGCTATTAAATGTTTTTTTTTTTTTTTATGTGTGTGTGTGTGTGTTTTTAAATGATTTATTTTGTCTAATCTTCTCACTGAAAATATTGAAATGTTGAGTAATTAACTCGCTATGATAAAAACACAGTTCTAAGACCTGTATTTATTAAATGTTGTTAATGACAAATATAATAGTAATAATTTATATGTTATTTTAGGTGGAAATGAGAATGAGTGGAATGTTGTTCAAAATAATACTAAGTATAAGCAACATAGTTTCACTTTTGATCAATCTAAACTACAAGGTTTTAAGGTAACATTTATATTCAATACTTTAGGATAAAACTTGCCTAAAATGTTAAATATTATAATCAATTTCTTTAGGAAACCTCGTCTGTGACAACTTTAGGCCCACCTAAATGGTCATTTCCTACGGGTAAAAATACGTCATTTACTAGCAGTAACACATATGCAGTTCTTAATGATGATAAAAAATCATCAAGTTCTTCACAAATAATGTAAATATATTTTTCTAAAGTTATTTATTTTTATTAATAACATATTATTTTTTAGGTCAAATAAAACCACATCACGGAAACCAGTTATATCTGAAATTGAAGAAAGACAAAGGATGATGTCTGGTATGGCATATTTAGTTAACTAATTTATTTTTAAAATAAACTCAATTATTTATTTTATTTTGTCAGGCGTTGCAAGTATGATGATGCCTCAATTTGCTCAACCCATTCCTTCAATGAATTCTAGTTCTCAGCCCAAAGATACTGTTGAAGAACCAATTGTATCAGACTCAGAAATTGACGATAAAATTAATATGAAATGTAAAAATATTCTTCTTGAATATGAGCAAATGCAAAATTTAGATGTATGTATTCAATATAAGAATATTCACCATGTGTAAATTATGATATGGTGTAATTTGAATTATAATCATATTGATTTGGCTTTTTAATATAGGATATTATTTATTCATTATCGGAAGATAAAACTTCAGTGATACGCACAAGGCATGAAGAGTTTGTGAAATCAATGTCACTTATAACATTAGATAGTAGTCCAATTACCCGAACAACAGTGGCGGGGAAAATTTTTGCTGAACTATTATCCAAAAAAATTCTTTCTATGGAGGCCATAACTCGAGGGTAATATTTTATTCATAATTTATAATATTTTAGTTCATATGTATTTTTATTTTATTTTAAGAATTGATGCTGTCCTTAAAGATTGGAATGATTATTTGATGGATTATCCTCAATTTTTCTCCTATATTGCTGCCATTACTGGTAATTTTTTATTTATTCAAGTATTCATAATTTGCTAACATACCTAATTATTAATTTTTTTTATAGCTCCATTATTATTATCACAGAGTGCTTCCTTTGATTTCAATAATTTAAAAGATTCTTGTACATCAATACGACCAGAAAATTCTAGTAAATTTTTTACAGAAGTATTGAATAAAATTCTTAAATCCAAGGAAACACAAAATATTAAAGAAGTAAGTGTTAATTATTTTGTAGTAGTTTATTATGTGATTTGTCCTATTATATTCCGAGTGGGACTAATTGGTGGTTTACGATCATGCAATTTTTTTAATTATTTTTTTTAATTATTCTATTTTCTTTCTTCAGAAATATTATAAATATATAATAAATATAGTTATAACTTCTGAATATTCCATCTAATTATTTTATGATTTATATTAATCTATTTAATTTAGAAGTAAGAATATTATTTAGTGAACCTCTTAGGTCTTTTTTTTTATACTCTTAAGCAAGTTCTCTAAGTATTTTAAAATTTATTAGTTTATTAATTATAATTTTAAAATATTCATTTTAGTTTTCATTGAAATGAAAATTTAAAAATAAACTGTTGACAATAATATTCTTTCATATCTAAATTAAATAATTCAGAATGAAAGATTTGCTATGTTATGCAATTATAAGACAATACATGCAGTTGTCACAGTGTCTTGATACTACACTAAGCAATAAATTATTGAATTATTACCTATTGTGATATATTGAATATATGTTATTATAAACTTATATAATGCCCCGTTTGCCTGATTTGTAATAATACAATTTTTTTTGTTTCAGCAACTAGGTGGTATATTGTGGATTTACAATAAGTGGAGGACGTCAGAATATGTTCCTCTTGATGTATTTATGCCTAGTAACCAAATAAATAAATTTTATAAAAATGATGTAAGTTTTTAAAAATTGTATGAATATTTTTTATTCTATTGTATTTATATTTTTATATTTTATTTATTTATTTACTTTTTTATTAAATATTTATATTTATAATTTTATAACATTTAATACATTAAATTTTAGAGAATTGGAGTATTCCTCTTATCTATTGCTATGTATGATAAAATGAAGATGTCTGAAGGTAAAAAATTGTACGAAATATTTCATAGTTGGATAAGTGTAAGTAAAAAATTGATCTAACCAATCTTAATAATTGCATTGAATTTTATATTTCGCATGTTGATACTAATTTTCATTAAATTTGTTTTTTTTTTATTATTAAGGATAATATCAGTGCAGAAATAATAAAATGCCCTCAATTTGTACGAGCATTAACCATAGCTATTGTCATTGTATGCTCAAGTAAGTCACTTCTGAAATTATGGTAAAATAGTTACTTAATTATTAAATATTATTTAGAACCAAATCATTCTTACGAAGATTTCTTTGATCATGTTCATGTGAAATTGTTGACCTGTTATATTCGGTCTGAACCACTTCCAGTTCCTGAAATCCAGGCAAGAGAAGTGCAATGTCTATATGGCATTCAAATTATGTCTGCTGCACTTGAACATCCTGGAGGTTAGTTACCTAATGTTTAATCTTAGATTTATTATTAATATCATTGTTTTTATACAAGGAATGGTATTAAGACTGTTCCATAAGCTCTATCAAGATAGTGTTATAAGTAAAGAATCATTTGTACTATGGAAAAAAGAAGATGAATTTAAACCTGGATTTGATGAAGACTTGGAAACAAAAACTATGGCTGTTGTAGTTTTAAATTCATTTTTCCTTTCACTTGCAACAAACGATTCTGATGAGGATGAAACAGCTGAATAGTGTAACAACATTTACCTATGGGCTGCGTTAACTCAATATTCATCAATCGACACAAATTCTTCTATTTTTTTTTATTTTATTGTAGATACCATGTTATAAAAAATTTATATAAATAAGAAAAAAATTCTAAATACTTAGCCATTTTTCATTTATTTCCTTTGAAATTCAATTATTTATAAGTTTGCAAATATTTGTATACAGTGTTTTTTTGTTAAGGGTTTTATTTTAATTTATTTATCTTTTGTACATCTGGTTTTACTTTATACTAAAGCTAGTCTCCTTAACAAAATAAAAATCAATGACCTAATTCTTTGCTCGCCCCTTCTCTTTTTGACAATGGGATTATGACAAATTAATTTTGTTAATATATTTATTTGAATTATAATATATAATTGATTATTGTCTGTTTATAAACTACATTAGTTTTTAAAGCACGTTTCATTAAATATGGAGACTATGCTATTTAAAAATTAAATTTCATTTATGAAATTGAAATGTGTCTTGATAAAACAAGTATTATAAAAAATTCGAATTTACAAAATAATAATTGTTATGAAGATGATTCATTGGAGAAAATAACTATATTTTTCTATATACGTTGATACCATTGTCGGACTATTGTGTACAGTTATATATAAATTAATAATGTGTAAAGTTGCGGTTAATGTTATATCTAAAATAATAAATATAAAAATTGTAAAAAATAAATTGACTAAATATTTTATTTTAAAAATATTCTTCTCAACGTATGTCATTATTTGCAACATAAATGTATACTGTTTCCTACCCTTTCATACATTGATTGATATCAATAATTATCCAATTATCAACATATTTTCTTTTTCTTTATGTATAGTAACCATCAATAGTTCATGTAAATGATGATCAGTAAAACGATTCATAGAAATTATACTAAATTAAAAAAAAAAAAATGGGTGGGTGGGAATCGCTCTGTTGTAAAGTAAAAATGGAGAGTAGGTCACTATAATGGATATGTTAAATTTGAATGCAATGACAGGTATCATTGTATACAAAAACGATTCTGAACGGAAATGATTAGACAGTCTAGGATATATTATATTACCTATATATAAATTACACTATATATTATTTGGTACAAGTAATTAATTGTTAAGTATGATTTTGGACAGATTGCATATTTCCATACGGCAAGGTTAATACATTTTGGTAGTATAGAGTAAAATATTAATGTAATCGAAAAATAGATGATTTAAGATATTAGAAAACTAGAAGAATTAAATAATATAATCTATTAGCAATAAGACAAAGCGCTCATAACCATAGAATCTAATATAAATTAAATATCAATATAAATATAAATTTTATAAGCTCACTAAATGTTTCTATATTGACTGGAGTTTTTTTATTCAGTTATTTGAAGAAAAACTTATGGAGAACTTTATAATAAATTGTATAAATATAAATCAACAATTTTATGAATTAAAATAGCATGCAAATTTTTACGATTTTGACATTCGTAAACATTTGACCTTTAAATGCTTATAAACCCATATTGTAACAAATGATTTTTGATTTTTTTTTTTTTATGATAAGTATTTATAACTATGTAGGACAATTTATTATAAACATTGTATTAAATTTTAATAATTTTTTGGATTGCCACATTTTTTCATACATGAATTCTAAACACGAAACTTTCAACTGCCTATAGATAACAAAGTCATCCATATGGTTATTTATTTAATAATATTCATGTGAAATTATTGCACAGCTATATTCGGTTTGAAACACTTCTAAAACTTGAAGTCCTGTAGGTTCGAGAAGTACAATCAGGGTTGGGCAAGATACTCAAAAAAAGTATCATGATACATGATACTTTTATATTTCTAATCAAATTTTATTTACTATTAAACTTGAAACGTCTATTACATAATTCACTATACTGTCAATACATAAATACTTATAACAGTGGCGTAGCCAGGATTTTTTTCGGGGGGGCTGATCAATTTTTTACACAGCGGTGCATTAATACCTATTAGCACGGCCGAAGCTATAGAAAACTAACAAAATAAAGATGACAATTTAAAATTAGTCAAATACAATTTAAGACTTTTTGAGTGAATATTGTAGACCATTGAAATAATTTTTAAATTTTATTAACATTTCGGGGGTGGGGGGGGGCTGCAGCCCCCTCAGCCCTCCCACTGGCTACGCCACTGACTAATAAAGTCATAATTATATTAAATAATATAATAAGTCAATAGATACACATAAATTTATAATTTTATAACTAATACAGTAGTACATCAGTATATAATATAAATACATCAAAATTAATAGATTGCATAAAAATTACATCTTAATTTGTACTTATATATAGTTCCTTTATGTGTATAATTGGTTATGGACTTATGAGTTATGGTTAATTTTTAAATTAAATGTTTTATGAATAAAATATTGATTACCTTAAAGAAAAATTTATTTTTCTAATGTTTTTTCTGATAGATTAGATCTACTGAGTGAGTGCATAAAATTAGCAAATGAAAATAAAGGCTCAACGGCAGCAGATGAACACAGACTTGTATTATATTTTATAAATAGTTTTTTTATGGATTGATAATTATTTAAACAATTTATTGATTTGTTATTGTCGTTAAAATAAGTAATTAATTCTAGTTCATTCTTTGATTGCTGTTTATTTTCAACCTGAGAAAAAAAATTTAATTATAATCACGCATAATATAATATGTATGTACTATGTATATAGGATTATAGAATTAAATAACAATTTTCTGAAATCTTACTGCATCATTTTTGTATAGGGAACAGTGATTGTGAAATTTCAAATATTATTCATGAATGAAAAATATGTATATTTTCTGTGACATGCAATCTACTACAAATAGTGTTAAAAGCAGACATTAGAATACTTAAACATTCATTTGTAATATAAAACAATTTTTGAATAATATTTCATGGTTTCCTAAATGTTTTTTGTTGATAAGTGATATTTTATTTCTAAACCATGCCTAAATAATTAGGTTATTATTTACTTGGCTATGAACTATATGATATTATACTAATAAAATATGACCTAATTTTTTTAAAATAAATATGATAAGAAAATAATCAATAGGTACCTATAAATTATAGGTATTAAATTATTATAGGCTATAATATAATTTAATACAATAAATAAATAAATATAATAATTATATACCTATTTTTGTATGCAGATTATAGAAGGTAAAATAAAAGTAAATAGGTACCTATAATACAAATAGTTAAGAGTTCATAATAAACATATCAATTTATTGTTATAATAAATTATTACAATTGAGTCATTTCAGTTTTGGGAACTTTTGATGTTGAGACTTTGCTTTTCGTTTTTTTTTTTTAGGTTTTTAGCTTGCACTTTCAAATATTACATCTAGAAAAATCACTACCTATAATCTTTGGTTCAGAGGCAGAATTTCGATATTTTGATTGGGAGGCACATTTAAATTGTATAATTGTAATTTTAATTAATAGCTAATCGTTATAACTTTTAATTATAAATAGGTATCGATAAGACATGCACTAAAGCTGAAAGTCCTAGTTTATCAATTTCAATGCAAATAATGATTAAAATAATTAATAGTTTAAAGTATTATTCTTATTAACTGAATTTTCATTTATACTCGCAGTTTTCGTTAGAAAATTGACACGGGGAACGTGTCCCTCCTCTGAAATCACCACTGCTTTGGTTGATGTAAGTTTTACCTTTATAATTCATGGCTTCATTGTTTATAAAAATTAAAAATAGCATTTTCGATATTTATTTACAGCAATAAGACAACATTTGAGAACTTAAGTTACATTTTCAAGTTTTATGATATTTAAACTAGGTATTTATTATTTAAACTTATAAAAAATGGTATGCTTATTTTTTATGAGTTTATACAAAAAAATTGTAATGCCCATAAATAGCTTAGAATTAGTTAAAACATTTTGAAATAGCGTTATTGATTATAAAAAATGATAATTTAAGTAGGTAGCAGCTTAACGTTTCAAATTGTTTTGATTAATACATTTTGAACAACAAAAAACAAATTGTATTATTTTATGCATACCTACATTTTATAAAAATTTGAACTTCAAACGCTCAAAAACTTAAGTTGTCTTGCTATCGGTACAGGTATCTGGTAAAATATTTATATATTACTATTTCACTTAGATTTAAAGTATAATACCTATTGGCTAATGAAAATAATACTATTTATAATACATAACATGTTTAATTACTTCTAAATTGATTTTACCATGATGTGTTTTTTTTTGTTTATCACGTTTTGGGGCAGTAAAAGTGCTTCGATTTTTGACTCCAGTACCTCGTTCGATCAGAAAGTGAATCTAGTTGGTACTTTGAGGGGTCAAAAGTGAAAAATTCTAAATACTTTTCGAAATAATCGAAAAAAACAAACTAAAAATTAAGGGGAAAACGGGAAATTTTACGCACACTCATTTTTCGACAAAATCGATTTTGGTTTTTGATGTAATTTTAAAACAAATGACCATAGATACATGAAATTTTTACCGAATGTTTATATAAGTAAATTCTATCCAACATGCAATTTTCAAACAATTTCGACTTAAGTTGAACTATTCATAGGCATTTTAAATTTTCGATCATTATTAGTTTTTTTTAAATTAATATCGATAAAAATGTATTTGTTAGGCGGAAAAGCTTGAAAATTTAATACAAGGGTCTTAACATATTGTTACAAAAGCATTTGAAAAATAAAATAAATTCATAATCACAATTCATTTTTATAAGCATTCAAAGTTTGAATTTTGACAAAATACGTAAAAAACACGAAAATTCACAAATTATTTTAAGCTAGAATTTCATAAAAAATTTTCCTTTTATATCTAAGATTTGAAAATTTAATACAAGATTCCTTACAAGTTTTTCAATCTATACCACAAATAAAAAGTCCACCGGAAATTCAAATTAAATTTTTATGAGCATTTAAAATTTAAATTTTTACAACATTGGATTTTCACTTTTAGCGATTTCCTTATTTTGGTGTAACTCTAAAACAAATGACCGCAGATACTTGAAATTTTGACTTAATGTTTATATAGGCATTTTATATATTTGATACAATTTTCAAAATATTTAGATTTGTTTTGAGCTGTTGACAGACATTTTAATTTTTCAATTTTTTTAGTTTTTTTTTTCTATAAATATCGATAAAAATTTATTTGTTCGGTAGAAAAGCTTGAAAATTTAATACAAGGCTCATAATATATTTTTACAATTGCAGTTGAAAAATAAAAGAAATACATAGTCACCGTTTTTTTTTTATAAGCATTCAATGTTTGAATTTTGACAACATATTATGTAAAAATCACAAAAATTCGTAAATTATTTTATGCTAGAAATTCATAAAAAATTTTCCTTTTATACCTAAGATTTGAAAATTTAATACAAGGCTCCTTACAAGTTTTTCAATCTTTATCAGAAAAAAAATGTCCACCGGAAATTCAAATTAAATTTTTATTAGCATTTGAATTTCAAATATTGACAAAAATTCGTCAAAACCATGAATATTTGCAAATTATTTTGTAGTTCAAAATTTATAATATTGTTTGTACTTATATCTAGGGTTATACATTTTAACACCAAGTTTTTCATAAGTTTTGCTTCAAATGGCTATAGAGAAAATTTGAAGTGTCATTATAGGAAAAATGTTTTGAGCGTTTGAGTTTTGAATTTTTATGAAATCGCGTAATGATAACGATTTATCCTCAAACCAGGTATTCGTATATCTATGATAATATAAGGTATTATGAATTATGATAACTACACTAATTGATTAACCGTGCCTTATGCAAAATGCGTCTTAATTGAAAAATAAAATATTTGTTTCAAAATAGAATATATGACAATATTTAAATATAATATATCCTAGACTGACAAATCATCTCCGTTCAAAATCGTTTTTCGTATACAATGATACATTGATACCTATCATTGCATTCAAATTTAATCCCATCCATTACAGTAACCTACAACTGTACAACAGAGCGACATTCACGACTTACCCGCTTTTTTAGTTTTTTTTTGTATAAATATCGATAAAAATATATTTGTTCAGTAGAAAAGCTTGAAAATTTAATACAAGGCTTCTAACACATTTTAACAATAGCAGTTGAAAAATAAAATAAATTTATGGTCACAATTTTTTTTTACAAGGATTCAAAGTTTGAATTTTCACAACATGCGTAAAAATCACGAAAATTCATAAATTATTTTATGTTAGAAATTCATAAAAAATGTTCCTTTTATATCTAAGATTTGAAAATGTAATACATAGCTCCTATCATATTTTTACAATAGCAATTGGAAAATAAAAGAAATGCGTAGTCACAATTTTTTTTCACAAGCATTCAAAGTTTGAGTTTTGACAACATATGTAAAAATAACGAAAATAACGAAAATTCGCAAATTATTTTAAACTAGAAATCCATAAAAAATGTTCTTTTTGAATCTAAGATTTTAAAAATTTTAATAATCTATAATATATCCTATACAGATAAACCGTCTTCGCTCAGAATCGTTTTTCGTATACAATGATATAATATCATTGCAGGATTCAAATTTAATTACATCCATTACCCACTTGTAACCTACTGTACCTACAGCAGGGCGACATCCACGATTTACCCGCCTTTTTTTAGTGTACACACACATTAAAGGAGAAACATTACGTAAATATTCTTTACTAAAAGTCTTAGTCAGTATACGTTTTAAATTTTAGTAAACTAAAAAGACGATATAGCAATACAGAAATCAGTTTAAGCTATAACATTTTAATATGTAGAAAATAGGAGTAGAAAAATTTGATTTTTCAACAGTGATCGCTTAATAATATTGCGATAGAACAAAACATTTAAAAAGTATTATAGATGAATTGTGTGTGTTCATTAACTAGGTGTGATGGAAGCGATTGGCGTAGGTATACACTATATAGATAAGTACTTAAATGTTGCATCGTATTTAATGTGTAATTTAGTTTGAGACTGAACATGTTATGTACCTAGTACCTACTACGTGTAGTATTAATGCATTGTTTTATTCTAGCTTACAATGCATATAGCTTTTATGAATCTATAGTTAATAGATTTATGGATGTATTCTCTGTTGAAACATCTCTTCGTAGTTGTATTATGTTTAACTATAAATATTTTATATAGAATACCTATAATACTGTTATTATTATACCAGGTACCCATAAATCATAACTCGTAACAAAACATAACCAATAAATTCTATACTACTGTAAAACGATATTACTTATTTTCAAGTCTGTAGTGATTCAGCGTAATAGATGAGAACATCTAATATTTTAATTAAATTATTCAAACGAGTTTCAGAAATTTTTCAAAAAAATAGTTCGAACTGATCTTAATCCACTACAGGTACGTTATTAACTATTAGGTAGGTATAATCATTTATCAAAATTTGTATCAAATTTAATTTATATTTTCTATGGATGGTCGTCAATAAATATAATTTTAAATTTACAGTATTTACACAAGAGTTGTGTGAATACTGTGATCATGCAAAAACGCAGAGATGTTTCGAAATTTAAAGCTTAATTTACTATTACAATATTGAATGTTTTTTTTAGTGTATGTCTACTTTAAAATCCAATAATAATTTGTCATAATAACAGTCACTAGTCAGTAACAATCTAGTTTCCCTAGATACCTATATAGTAACTACTTCCATTTGTATTATAATATATTTATATAGTAGGAAGACCATAAGGGGCATAAGGTACATAATAAACGAATTACTATGTGGAATCGTGATTTTTAACCTGTAGGGACTTTATATTGTTGTTGCTGTTAATGGGGTATGGTGGTATTGATATTTGGTATGGCTAATTCTGAAGGGATAACCCCTCATATAGTTTTCATAATCCAGTGAAATCCTGCTCCATAAATTGGTTTACACTGTGAAAAATTATTATTTTTTTTATAATTATAAGCCAATAAACCCAAATCTCCATTGCTTGGTTCATAATTTATGAGCCTTTCAAATTAAAAATTAATATAGAAGTTATTAGTTGGCGATTTCAGGATATTTTGGCGCGGACACTTCGACAATGTCTGTTTCGACGATACCGTACAGCAATTTACTTATGTCTTTAACACTGTCTTACAGTATGGCGATGCCGTTGGCGTGTGATGGTTAAACATTTGATCTTTACTATTAAATAGATATAAATAATTATAATTATTTTGACTTGGGAATTTATTTATTGATGATTTAAAATTACTTTTTTTTTTTATAATTATTTGAATGATAGTCACAAAACAAAGATTATTGACATTAATTATTTTATAAAAAAGGTTTACATGTTTTATATTTTGGTACAGTGTCATATAAGGCAGCGTTTCCCAAACCATGGGTGGCGACTCGCGGTTACGATTACAGTTATTTTAGTCGTAAATTGATAAATAGTATAAAATAACTAGTATTAATGTATTATAGAATAAATGACGTAATGTTATTACGATTCTGGAATTTTTTTATCTTATTGGTAAATGTGCTAATGACTTGTGACTAGTCGATGCGATCGGTCTCGGTCGTTTGTCCATAATCCATAATATGCAGTTGAGCAACGAGCGGTACAAAACGCGGTATTTTATAAGAAAACTCAATGATAAAATGGATTATAGTAAAAATCTTATTTAATTACGGCATACTTTTTTTAGAAGGGAGAGGGGGTCGCGTACCTAATAAAGATTAAATTTATGGGTCGCCATTGCAAAAAGGTTGGGAAACGCTGATATAAGGTTACATTAATTGGTTGAATTTAAGTATTTGAGACTCAAGATTACTTATTATCATATTTTATAATACATTTTTAAATTATATTACAATTTTTTTTACTATTAATTTTCGCCGAAATGGTCACGCGCCAAAACGGACATCGTCGAAGACATATCGCCAAACTTCAGCGCTGAAAAGTCCCATTCTCTTAGTTGGTGCATTTGTACTTACTCGTGGAATGTTTCTTAAAGCTAATAATACCATTAATCCCCTGCCTGTCTGCCATGAAATTAGTTTAGTTTTGCATCTCTATTGACTCTATTTTTACCTAATTATAATTATTTATATTGTTATTTTAATTTATATTATATTATGTGTTTTTTTTAAATTGCCAATTGACATAAATTTTTAAAAATATATATACCAAAAAATTCACATTATACATTTATACATTTATAAAATATATACTATATTATTATATTGGTAGGTACAGCTTTGTACACAATATACAATAATTTACTTAATAACATGCAGGTTCATAAAACTATTATGATAATTGTAATAGATTTCAATTAAAAATATAAAACTATAACTGTTTCTTTTTATAGGGTTACATCACACATTTAAAACAACATGGAAGACTGTAAAAGTTCTAGGCAAAATGAATACAATTGGGTCCCTTTTTCAATTAAAGGCATTTTACTTGTAATTGCAATGGTAAGTATATATAATATATAATATGTATTTTAAATATTTATTTATTCTTCTAGAAGATAATGAGACATGGGCCCCACAGAGCATGTTCTTGTGAGGCCCATATTGCCCGTATGCAATGTCATACATTTATATCATTACGTTTTTTTTATAATTATTTTAAATACATTTGTTAAACTTTTTTTTTAAATGCGATTTATTTTCAAATACTTTAAGGGGGGCATTTTGAACGGAATGATGAATAAATTGATCTACATTTTAAATTAAATCCTGCAGCAGTAGTATCGCGTGGAATAAACCATCATCAGTCTCCTCATGCTTTTAAAATATAATAATATTTAATTCAATAAATTATGCATACAGCATTAATTATGTACAAATTTTACAATAATAGATGAAAATTAAAAATAATCATGTATTTAATAATATTTCATATTCATATTTGTTTTTATTTTGTATTAATTAATCTGTGGCAACATAGACCATCCGCGGTTGGTTATTTTTAGTAGATTTTTTTAACTGTGAGGTAGGATACGGTTGGTTTGAAATACGTGAATTAGTAGTAAAGGTTTTGCCATTAAGATTAAGAACCAGAGTGGTCACCTCTCCACACCACAACAACTTGTTGTGGGTTAGGTTGTTGTCAACAAGCCATAAAGTTTATTGTAATCCATCAAAACATTCAAAACTGTTAAAAATGAATAATAATTATTAAAAAATTTTGTGAGTACCTATATAGGAATATAAATTTTTTATTTTTATTTATTATTATATTTAAAATGTGTCAACATAATACATGTTATTACAAGTTTATATACAATTTAGAATTTAGAATTCATTATTAGGATATGGTATGGATGATCAGAAGATATGTGATACGTGTGTTAATTAAGGAGTGGAAGTGATGAGGAGTGGAAATTTATTTATTAGGGATATTAGAGCAGCTAGGAGAGGGTTTAGGATTAATTTTAGCTCGTTAAGAAAACTTATAACGATTTGGAGAAGTTGATCGGATGGTGGTGTATTTTGCTGTGATGGCTTCGGCATATGAAGGTGTTTCTCTCGGGTGTGATCGTAGCGTATCATGTCCACTTCTGTGGGGTGCAGGTGGTACAGCTTGAGTTTGAGTGTGTTGATTTCTCTCTAGGAATGTAAATAATATCGTTTATTTACTCAGAAAAAATTTACTTTTTTATTTATAATAATATTATTTACTTAAATAACTGTTCTTATTTCTATTGCTTCTCCAGGTATTTACATTCATGTTGCATGCAAATTCAATATTAGAAGTTGATTTGATAAATGAAATCGATTGCCTGGACTCAAATACATGCACGCGATGTACGAACAAATCTTTGTGCAGCTGGTCCATCGACCGGCAGGTGTGCATAAACACTAAATTGTTGCAAACACCAAATGAAAATCTAACAGTTCACAACGAAATGCACTGTCCACGGTTCACGGTGGTCAACAAATCGTCCGTAGTCGGTGCGTCTTTTAAATACACGGTCAGAATATCAAACGACGTGAAGGGTGCAGTCACGTCGTTCTTCAATAGCAGTACGATCACGTGCTGTATCGAGTCCTGCGACTTCCGGGGATCGGTGGTCGACGACT
The DNA here is from genome assembly GCF_037042655.1 of Diuraphis noxia. Taxonomy (NCBI): domain Eukaryota; kingdom Metazoa; phylum Arthropoda; class Insecta; order Hemiptera; family Aphididae; genus Diuraphis; species Diuraphis noxia. The sequence goes on from NW_028301713.1 coordinate 54,292,376, forward strand.
CAATCGTATGTGCGCCGATACGTACTCCATGGTCGTACTTTGCGGACGGTGCGAGAGCTTTGATCTCCTACATTTACATCATGTTTGGCGACAAAAAACTGCAGTTTGACAATGACGCTGACCACTACTACACCATTTACGACCGTGACTGCGTGCAGACGTCTGCGGCCACTACTGCTGACGACTGTGCGACGTGCCTGTGGAACGACGAAGGCTACAAGCATTACTTAAAATGGTGTCCGACGAGCAACCCGTGTACAGGGTCATATCTAATCTACGATAGGCGGAACGTGGACGGAGATAAGAAATTTCTGTTCGCCGACAGCGACGACGTGGTGCGCATACGGTGCGCCGAGATCAGCATCCTGTCGGTTCGGCCTCTATACGCGCCGCGGACTGGCAACGGAACAATTACAATAACGATAACCGTCCGGAACCATCACCGGATGTTGTCTGAGAACAGAACTGTAACGGTGGCCGTGGCCGGACGACGCTGCGAAGATCCGGTGACGTACGATGACCGAACGATAACTTGTTCTTTGCTGCAGTCGTCGGTCAACACCGCCGCAGCCGCCACTGGCCCGGTCGAAGTCGTATACGCGTCTTCGTCGTCGTCAGCACGGCCATCGCAGAATATGAGGTTCGCGCTCAGTTCTTCAGAAACGATCGATTTCGTCGAACCCGAGACAACGAGCGTGCGTCCGATCTGCGGTTCTATTTCCGGCGGCGTCACGTTGACGGTACGCGGTCGATTCCTGGATATCGGCAACGCCGTGCGCGTATCTGTCGTAGCTAACGTCAGCGAAACAGAAGTCGGCGAAACTGTGCTCATGACATGTGACATTGTGTCACGTGACCGACACACAATCGTCTGTCGGACCGCCGCGGCCGTCCGTCATAACAACAATAACGCATCGTCGGCCCGAGTGAAAGTTCAATTCGACGGTGGTCCCATCAAGTACGTCCAGAGTCCCGCTTCGTGGACTCTGTGTACGATCGGCGAGGCGGCGTTGGACGCGGGACAGACGTTCGGCGGCACCGTTTCGGGTGGCACCTCGGTGCCGGTCCGCGGCGTCCGTTTTTCCTGTTTGGCAGACGCACAGCTGTACGTGCACGACAGTGACGAAGCCAAATACCAGCACACCACCAGCTGCCGGGTGGTGAATGACACGTATATGGTGTGCCGGTCACCGGACATGCGACGCACGTCGTCTGCCGTCGACGTAGCCACAACTGCAGTGCATCTGAATTTCGGTGTCCGGGCGCGGGATTGTGGTGATGGTCGTGAATTGGAATTGCCGGTGATGTTGCAGCACCAACAGCAGCAACGGTTGTCGGCGACCACCGCCCGCAGTCCGTTTTCCGTCTATGCCGATCCCGATTACGTTGATTTCGAAATCCGCAACGGTACCGTCGTCATTAACAGTGGTCATTCATCGTCTTCGTTGGGCCAGGGCTACGTGGCCAGCGACGTGGACGTCCGGTTCCGGAATTCGAAGGGTGGTTGCCACGTCACGTCCTTGTCACAACACGAGATCATATGCGAGCCGACCTCTGCGACCACGGCCAACGTCCTTGACCAGCTTCAACGTATCGTAGTGACCGTGGGTGGCGACGGCGGGTACGAGTGTGATGTACAGAAAAAGTCTGTCGACGCCCGGAACATCGGTGGCCGCATCGGTAACCGTGGTCGGTCGCTATTATTTACCACCTCCACTTTTTCCTGTTGCAGTGGCGTTGCTATCGTTTCAGCGGCGACGTTGCTATTCGCCTTAGGTGTATTATTGTTCCGTATCGTTACGAAAAATCGGTACGTTATAAACGCGAACACTTGAGAAAATGATTAAATATGATCACATTTATCTCCTATATTATTTTTACTGTTCAATAGATTCTGACCATAGCTATCGGCTGATGTGTGTTTTCTTCATATTTTTTCAAGTCTGACTCATCATTAACTTTCGATTATGGTTAAGTCTTTAACTTTGAGGATAGCATATGATAGCAAATCGGATTTATAGTGGATACTTTTAGCAAGGTTCAAAACTGAAGGATTCCTAAAACTTTTAAAAATATACAGAAAGGAAAAAAACAATATTAGGAAAAACAGGAATTTTTCAGAAAACCAGAGTTGAAGTAAAAATAATAGAATAAGTAAAATAAATTACTTGCAGGCTAAAGCCTCCTCCACCTCATAATTACATGCATTATTATATATTATCTATTACTTTTTTGAAATATTTTTCCAGTTTCTACTGTCATCTACTGTAGTGTCTGTAGTTAATAAATAAGGTTCGGGACTTATTATTGCACGTAAATTATAGGATATATTCATGCAAATATCCACTTAAAATAACCGAAATATACACGAAAATATGTAACTCAATCACTAATTTTTTAATAGCCATCAAAATTTTTATTCATTTATTTTAAATAGAATAATTTTTTCTCATCCTCATCATGCCCTTTCTCAACACCAATAAGATTTACAAAAAATAAAAAAATAAAAATACACTTAGATTAACTAATATTATAATGTCATAGGTATTTTATTATTTATTTATTCATCTTTGTAATTTACTGTAATATATATTGTAATAAATTGACGCTTAACAACTTCATGATGTTAAAAATTCTTCATTATATCAATAAGTTTGATGACCTCGTATGTCAGAAACACTTTAATTTAATAAAAAAAAAAAAAAATAAATAAAGTAACCATCAACTGTTTTGAATTTTCTTGCTTATAAGTTTATTATAATTTTATTATGTGGTATTTTAAATCGTATAAATATATTAAGTAATATAACTATTGAATAATTTGTGCTGAGTTCTTGTGCATTTATAAATTCGAGATGCCGAAACGTTAGTGTGTATTTAATAAAGCTCTCCAAGAGGGATATACATTTATAAAAGTAAGAGACATTTGCCCATCTGATTTACTTTGTGAAAAATGTTCTAAACAATTGTCTGTCTGACTGTATCACACAGGGGATGGGAGTGATGTAGATGTAGAACATTTAAGATCTGAAAAACCAAAAAATGCTGACCTCGCTGCAGCAGCAAGCTTTTCTTTGCAAAGATATTTCAAAAATGTTAACTCACCAACTTCTTAAGATTTTGAAATTGCAGCAGCAAAAGGAGTTTGGACTTTCCATACGTCCATACCGTTCAAGAAAATCACAGTTTTTCGTTCAAACAATTGTGCATCCAAACTAATCCGCAATCGTGCTTTGACTCGAAATTTAGATGCGCACGTACAAAAACAGAGGCAATAATAAAAAACGTATTTGCGCCGAAAGCAATATCCGATTTGAAAGAGAACCTCACTGCTGCTAGTTGGGTATCTACGTATTTCAACCGATGCATCAAATGTACAATGGTATATTGGTATGGAATGCTATCTGTATTCTGGCTGGTGAGTGGGAAAATGATACCTATTTCAAGTATCGAAAGTATCGTCGCGAAAAACCTCTAGTCATATGTTTATGTTTGGTCAAAAATATGTGTAATACGTGATGTAGACCAACCATTCGTAAACTGCATCAATGACATTTTTTACGCAAAGGCATTGAACAATATTAATGAAATAATAACCGATACCAGGGAATCGTTTAACACCTTTCAACCATTTATAATAATTATCAAGCGTTCTGGCTCCGACATCAAAGATATAACTGATAGTTTTTATACACAGTTCATAAACATGATTACACGAATGACGGTAACATGTCATAAATAATGATATCACGATCAATTGTACTAACACTGCAAATACACAATATGTGTCTCAATGTTTGCGAAATATCCTCGTATGTTTAATTTATTTCTGATTTTGTGGTGAGGAGAAAGCAGTGCCGGCCTGGGATATGAAAGGCCTAGGCAGGTTTTTTTTTAGGGCCTCAATTATTGTTTGTCAACATTTACCTAAAATTGAGTTTAAATTGCGGAAGTCATGTATTGTGATATCTTACATACATATAAAATATATAAGTTATACATGGATACTTTTGTATGTATATAAACTATCACGGAGATTAGAGTAACACTATTTTTTTTTTACGTATACTGTTTTGCATGCAAACAAAGTTCTTTCCTGAATCTGAAGTCTTATTTTTGCATATTTTCGATAAATATTATAGAACTAATATTTATACATAATCCTATCTTATTAGATTTTTTTTTTTACTTTCTTTTTTAAATAAGGAATTTTTCAAAAATAAAAAAATAATAATGACAATGATATAAACGGCGTTTATTCATAAATCATAAAAATTGAATTAAAAAAACTATAATTTCTATATTGTGACATATATCGCAATATTGCATGATTTTCACGGAATACGGTTTTGTATGTCTTGTCACCGTGACGTTTTTTTGTTTTAATGAAAAAGTAATTTATATTTTTAATAGATAGTTGGTGCACAGTTCTAAATGTGTATTGTTTTTAGAGACGATAATATATAAGTCCCAAAGTCTAGTTAGCACTTGGTAAGATATTATTAGTTTATTAAAAATGTAGTTTTATAGAAATGTATGCGCTATCAAATTAAAGAATTGTGAAATCGAAAGTGCATATAAATTATAATAATACGAGAACACCTACTCACAAGCACCGAAATAATTTGTCTGTTATCTTGTTAAAATAACTCAGGCATACTAAGTGAACGATTACTATAATTGACAAACTACAACTTAACTACTGTTGTATCTTTTCATACATTTATTTTGGTGTTTCCGTTAGATTGATAGTTTTTACCATTTTACCAAGAATTTCAATAGAATATTAAAAAGAATTATATATTACGATCAAACGGCGTCCTAACTAGGCAATTTAGCTACATAATATACGCAGATAAATATTGCTATTGAATAATATATTTTGATCATGATTCATGATCATATTAGAAAATGGATGGTTAACCTAGGCATAACGAAATAAATAAATTAATATTAGAAGTCTAGAAAAAGTAGAAAACTATCATTGATAAATATATTGTAAAAATTAAAGCAACAAAAATAAAGTTCAAATATTACCTGTATAATTTTAATACAATATTTATATAAATTGAAAATATATAAAAATATGTTTATAACATAATAGTAAAATTGTATCGTGTGTTTAGTTATATTTTATACATATGGTTTGTCTACCTGGTATAGAGTGCTAAATATATTTCATATATATATATATTATATATATCTCGTATAATTGATATTCGCAAGCCCGGATCAATGGAATAATATCATAATAACCTTTCCCTGGGCCTCCATACGATTTTGTCTCAGTGATACCTAGTAAGCTTTTGATAATATTATTCAAAAATCATATTTATAATTTATAATTTTAAACGAGCCGCTAAACCACCGATACAGCTGGGTTGTTAAATATGATATAAAAAATGTTATTATTATTTATTATTACCGTTATTCATTACCACTGACGTGTATGCGTTATTCAATATTAAAGAACTAATCAACATATATACTCCGATAATGAGCTGCGGAAAAACAAGTGTTGAAATAGAAAATAAATCACAAATGGACAAGACACATGACAAAGTGGTACTAAAAATTACAATATATATTAAATTATTATATCTACAATATTATGATACTGCTGACTGCAGTCCTCGATGGAGGGAGGTAGTGGCTTACTGCTAAACCTCATTTATTAAACCACATTTTCAATCGGTATATTTATATTACTAAATGTAAAAAAAATAAATTTAATTAAATACATTGGTCCACAGTGGAAAAATATGTTCTAGCTATTTGATAATTTATAAACTTTGAAAAAATTACTTTTTACAGGACTGAATATAATATGGTATAATAAATTTGTATGTGAAAAAATAATAATACGTGATTATCCTTGTAGTGTGTTGAAAAACCCGTCGTTGAGGCGAAAGATATTGGCACACAAGTGGAAAGACCGCATGAAAGGCATCTGAAAGGCAGTTTGAGACGCCGTCAGAATGTCCGACGGAAACGTCACATGGAGACGCCGGTTTTGTCAGTACCACACCAATATTATGTGGGGCCGCTGGGCCGGCAATGTTTTCTTCTCAACCTTTACCTCCGTTTGCTGACTATGTGATTGCCTCTGGTTTTTCATTCCCTCCGCCACCGCCGCTGCCATGTGTGGCAACGTCAAGATTTTGCTATCCACCACCCCTCATTGAAAATTTAGTGCCTTGGTAAACAATGTTTTATTTGCCTCCACCTCCATTCTTGGATGATGATCAGAAGTTGATTAACTGAAGTCATGGCATTGTTTTGTAAGATGTGGCCAAATTTCTTGTACCAAGGACCGTCTAATATGTTCTTAGCCACTAGAATTATCAAATAGGTACGGTTTGTTAGCCTTGCAAGAGGAAATAACGATTGTATAAAATAATACGTTAATTAATATAATGTATAAAATATTGTTCATTATTTAAATGAAAATTAATGTATATTATGTACATAATAACTATGTAAAAATTGTATAATATTATCTAATGTAAATGTATATAAAAATATGTATAATTAAGAGGACGTGATACCCGCAAGTGTTTTCTCCGTCTTACAAGTGCATTATATACTAAATTTTACGTTCAGCAGAACACGTGAAGCTCCGTTAGCTTAAACATTAGAGCGAACTGACGACTGACGTCTTATAAAATTTAAAGGTAAAATTATCATCTAGACAACCTCATATGCTTTTTATTATATATTAAATTTAAAGTTAGTTACGAGTATTTTAAAATTGTAAATTTTTTGTGCATCTTAAAATACTCATAACTTTGCTTTAAAATTTAAATATAATAAATGGCATAATATGAGGTTGTCTAGATAACAATCATACCTTTAAATTGTACAAGAGGTCAATTCACTATAATTTTTAATTTAACGGAGCTACACAAACGTACAATTTACTATATACTGCACTTTTAAGACTGTGACAACACATGCGTCCTTTTAAATAAAATTGTAAAATTGTATTTTAATAAAAATAAACAAATCTTTGTATAGTACGCTATTAATTTACTTTATTCAGTTTATTTTAGATTCTGAACGAAGTGATGAATGTATTGATTTTACAATGATGTGTTTTTTTTTTTTTGTGTGTGTGTGTGTCTGTGTACAGCATAACTAGTTGAAATAATGCTTCGATTTCAAACTTTGGGGATGGTTTCCGATGTAAAAGTGAATATCCTTGGTGCATTATAGAGGTAAAAAGTAAACATTTTCCAACAGTTTTCAAAAAAATCGAGAAAAACAAAAAAAAATGACAGAAAAACTGGAATTTTTACGCAAAACCAGTTTTCGACCAAATTGATTTGTTTATATGTTTGTAACTCTAAAACTAATCACTGTAAATACTTGAAATTTTCACCAAATGTTTATGTTAGTGTTATATATATACAGTTTAATTTTCAAAAAGTTTTGATTTTTTTTGAGTTATTTATAGACCACTGAAATTTTCGATTTTTTTGAGAATTTTTTTTTTGAAGTGTCGGTAAAAAAATGTTGGACGACCAAAAAAACTTGAAAATTTAATACAAGGTTCCTTATAAGTTGTTCTTGTTGTAGCTAAAAAAATTAAAAATCGTTAGTCACAATTTTTTTTTTATAAGCGTTTACAGTTCAAAATTTTACGAAATCTGTCGAAAACGCGAAAATTTGCAAGTAATTTTGAAGTTTAAAAATCATAAAATTGTTTCTTGTTTATAACTAAGGATTAAAAATATAACACTAAGTTTTCCTTCAAGTAGCTATAGAGAAATCTCGAAGCGTCACTATAGGAAAAATTTTAAGTGCGTTTGAATTTTAAATTTTTTCGAAATAGCGTAACGATAACGATATATCCTCAAACGATTTTAAACATTTATTATTATTCAAAAAGTATAAGTCGTAGATACTTGAAAACTTTACCAGTTATTTAGATTGGCATTGTCTTTACATGATTTAATTTTCAAAATATTTTGACTTTTTTTGAGGTATTTATAGACAACTGAAATTTTCAATTTTTCTGAAAAATTTTTTTTGAAGTGTTGATAAATTTTTTTACCCCATCAAAATACTTGAAAATTTAATACAAAGTTCCTCATAAGTAATCATATAGTGATTAAAAAATTACAAAAATACATAGGCACGATTTATTTTTATTAGCATTTGAATTTCAAATATTGACAGAAATCCGTCAAAACCATGAATATTTGCAAATTATTTTGTAGTTCAAAATTCATAATATTGTTTGTATTTATATCTCAGGTTATAAAATTTAACACCAAGTTTTCCATAAGTTTTGCTTCGAATAGCTATAGAGAAAATTTAAGCGTCATTATAGGAAAAATGTTTTGAGCGTTTGATTTTTAAATTTGTATGAAATCGCGTAATGATAATGATTTATCCTCAAACGAGTCAAACGAATTTAAATATTATTTTTTATACTTCAAAAATTATAAGTCGTAGACACTTGAAAATTTCACCAGATATTTAGATCGGAAATTGAAAAATTGAAAATTTTTCAATAATTGTACCACAGATTATAACACATATATATTAGACAAGATGATTATATTGTGATTAAGAAATGTTTTCATGGATATTAGAGAAGAATTTGTTTGAAAATTTAATACAAAGTTCCTCATAAGTTATTCTTATAGTGATTAAAAAATTATAAGAATACATAGGCACAATTTTTTTTTATAAGCGTTTATAGTTCAAATTTTTACGAAATCTGTCGAAAATGCGAAAATTTGCAAGTAATTTTGATGCTGAAAAATCATAACATTTTTTGCGTTTATAACAAAGGATTAAGAATAGAACACTAAGTTTTCCATAAGTTTTCCTTCAAGTAGCTATAGAGAAATCTCGAAGCGTCATTATAGGAAAAATTTGAGGTGCGTTTGAATTTTAAATTTTTAGGAAATAGCGTTACGATAACGATTTATCCTGAAACGATTTTAAATATTTGTTATTATTCATAAAGTATAAGTCGTAGATACGAAAAAAATTTATCAGTTATTTAGATTGGCATTTTCTTTACATGATTTAATTTTAAAAATATTTTGACTTTTTTTGAGGTATTTATAAACAACTGAAATTTTCAATTTTTCTGAAAAATTTTTTTTGAAGCGTCGATAAAATTTTTATGGCCCTATCAAAATACTTGAAAATTTAATGCAAAGTTCCTCATAAGTTATTCTTATAGTGATTAAAAAATTATAAAAATACGTTGGCATAATTTTTTTTTATTAGCATTTGAAGTTCTAATATTGACTAAATACGTAAAAATTACGAAAATTCGCAAATTGTTTTAAGCTAGAAATTTATACAAAATTTTCTTTTTAAATCAAAGATTTTAAAATTTTTAATTATCTATAATATATCCTAGACTGACAAATCATCTCCGTTCAGAATCGTTTTTCGTATACAATGATACCTATCATTGCATTCAAATCTAACCTACCCTAGTCAGAGGTCCACCCCACCACCTAATGTACAGCAGAGCGACATCCACTTACCCGCTTTTTGTGTAGGCACCTATGTAAAATATGAATTAAATTTATAAAATCTGGTAGGCGAGTAACGGTCTGCTCCTCTGCTGTATATTAGGCATCTAGAGAGTCACTGTAATGGAAGTGTTACATTTTACCTAGTTCAATGATATAAGTCGTTTCACACAATAAACAATTCTTATCATATTTATTCTCGTATAGGATCGTATCATAAAATAATTGTCCAAATGGTTATTCAGTAGAGTGCGGACATCATATTGATATTATTAGTACCTATGTACATTGTACATAAAAAACACAACATTTGTCTGATGAATTATACATTTACGTTAAGTAAAATTTATGAGTAGGGCCTGGAATTATATGTACTAAAAATTTACAAAATACGCATGCATATATGCACTGCTTTTCATTCAAATATGCACTTAAAATATGCATAAATATATCATATACTGGATGTACGGTTATTTATATATGAGGCAGTCTTCATATTTTACCTATTTATTTATTTTTACAGGAAAATTAGTGTTGTAAGCATTTTTTAACTACCTAGACTATGTAATTAATGAAATTGAGTTTTTAATATTTGCAAAAAAAAAATGTTTATATTAACTGAGTAAAAGATGAAAATATGTGTTTCTGGTTGCTTAACTTAACCTACGTACACATAAGAAACTATAATATAGTAATATAATAGAATGATTTTTAACAAGGTAACTCAATGTGCGATGTTACCATAAATCTTCTAAAATCACATTGACTATATCCGTTGTATTCGTCGTTCCACTTTTAATATTACAGTGGTTTTTCCTTCTTTAGTTACTTTTTTATACAAAACTCAATTTACAACTGTTATAACTTAATACTTATAAATCACTTAAAAACAAATATTATTCAGTAACTATTTATCATTGTTTTGAAGTCGCACAAAATAAAACTACTCTTTATTAAAAATACGTATTATAAACATTAACTTGAATATCTCCTGGACAACGATCAAAATACATTGTGAGTGTTGTGTAGCCGGTTCATTTTTTTCCAAAGAGAATATTATGTATAATCATATAAAGTTAGAAATCGAGTATTCATCAATGTGTATGCTTTTTAATATTAACAATCCTATTACGGTTAATTATGCGTATTTTTTGCAAATTTTTATTTTAATAAAAACACACTTTCCTATAAAAACATATTTAAAATTATAAATATATATATTAAATTGAACTAAAAAATATTTTAAAAATTGCACTAAAAATATAAAAATAATTTTCTGTACTTAAAAATAATGAAAAATTTAAGTGTGTGGTGCATCATACAAAACATTTAAAGCCGAGCTAAGTCTCACATACACTTCTTTGTTCAAACCTGTTTATAAGATAGTGACTGGGAGTATATGTCAAGTGTAAGAGCACCACACACTTTTAAATTTTTCATTATTTTTAAGTACAGAAAATTATTTTTGTATTTTTAGTGCAATTTTTAAAATATTTTTAGTTCAATTTAATATATATATATTTATATAATATATTTATATTTTTTTTAAATAAGTTTTTATAGGAAAGTGTTTTAAAAAAAATTTATTTTTTATTTTTTTATTTTCTCCTTTTTAGTTGAAAGTAAATTTTTTTATTAAGCGTTTTTTATAAGCATCTATATCACCAACCTCTTGATTTGTTTCAAGATAATTTTGAGAATGCCCAAGTACTTGAGAGCGTCGACCTGCATTGATGTAAAACTCTTCATATGCTTACTGTTGTGTAAAAATCGGTTACCAATGTGGTGACATTGTGTTAACCAATATTTCCGAGTCATTCATAAAATTTATGAAAACCGGAAAACTTTATTTATTTAAATTTAAATTTATTTATTTCACCGTCATAGTTACCCAGTTGGAGTCCATAATAGTATATACCTGTGTATGTACTAGCTAGGTATATATATATATTTAATGGAAAATATTATTATATCATTATAATGAATATTTTAGTAATTTAGATGCCGGGAGTTCATAATATTCAGTAATGGTTAGGTCAACCCTTCGTACCTTTACTTCCTCGGAGATGACTTTGCACGGGCGGCTTTCATTTGGGCGAATTTATATACATCATTTGGGCGAAATGTACACACACCCCTAATTTATCTAATACATCGTTTGGGCGAGCCGAGTTATTAAAAAAAAAAAATTGTTATATAATATTATTCCTAAAAAATAATTTATAAAATTATGACTAATTGTCACAATATTATATTTAGTCATCATATTGATTATAATTTATAGACTATATAATATACGTTTTCCTTCCCATTTTCAGAGACTTAGGACTCTCAGTTAATTCTAATTGGTATATGGTTAAAAATGTGTTATGTTGTAATTGTCATATATAATTTATTATCTTATAATTTGTTATTAGTATGGTACCTCATATCCATTATATTATATTCTCATATAAATTGTCATATTGTCATAATATTTTATTAAAAATAGTACCTAACTAGTTTTTTTAATTTTAACTCATATTTAATATGATCGTATTTATTATATGTTAAATATAACATGTTACTTCCCTATTATTATTCAATAATTTATAAATTCATCTAAACGATCGGTTAATTTCTCGCCCAAATGATACAGCTCTACTCAGGTAAATTTTGGGTTATTCGCCCAAATGAATGACGCCCCTTTGCACACCCTTCATCGCCTACCTGGAGGTCCGTGTCACAAAATGACAACGGATTATGGTATTGTCATCCAAGACCAAGATCAATACCAATTTTCAGAATTTTTCATCGTCAAAAAGTGCCTCAAATCGAGCGCGCAAAATTTAATTATACAGACAAACAGACGTGAAAGCGACCTTAAGAAAAGGGTGTAATAAATTATCTACTCTGTAATAGAATGCGTGATTGTAATATAAATTTAAGTTTTAAATCCCAAATACTCAATTTGGATTTAGAAATAAACACTCAACCCTCCACCAAGTCCATAAAATTGCAGATAACATTGCTTCTTCTCTAGAAAGAAAATATTGTGTATTTATACACAATTTTATATATTTATATTTTATATTATACCAAAAGAAAATCAATGAAACTAAAACTACATAAACTTCGTCGATTTCTCCGTTCTAAAATACTACTTAGTGACAAAGCTCTTGCAGTATACAAACAATTAATTCGTCTTACATTGACATACGGTATTCAAATCTGGGGATCAACCAAAAACTCAAACCTAAATCTTCTCCAATCCTTTAAGTCGATTAGTCTCCGTCTTCTGACAAATGCACCTTGGTATGTTATAGTAATCATACAATCCATAAAGACCTTAACATTCCAACTCAACACACTACAAAAAATTTCATTCTAGAACAAATAATCATCCAAACCCGCTAATTTCAAACCTCTCCTCTAAGACTCTCCCGAATAACCCTCCCCGTCGACTAAAACGAAATTGGCCTGGTGATTTACTTCGCTAAAAAAAAAGACAGTTTGAAGTAATGTCAATGGACGCATCCTTCATTCAAGCCTCCAATAAACTTTGTAAAAAAATCTCAAATTTACTTATTGTTTTATTATATTACAGATTGTAAATACATTTATTTATAAATAATAATAAAAAAAACACCCATCAGTAATTTAGAAGTTACTACATATCTACGTAATTGTATAATTTAATATTTTAACTTATATTTTATTTATATCATATTATAAACTATATACATACCATACTTTTATTCTATTGACTATTAGTATAAAATTAATTGACAATAACAGAACCGGATTGGTTAGGCGAGCTACCGAGAAAATCTCGATGGGCCGCTTAAAGTTAGGGCCGGTAGTGTCAGAGTGTGAAAATAAATACATGTTAGAATAAGTAAATAAGTTTGTATCGGTTTTAGACGTAATAAACCAATAAAAAATAATAGAGGCCCAAATTTTGGGACAGTGAATAATATATAAATGGGCCGCTTAGAAGTGAAAATCTCGATGAGCTGATATATACCAATCCGGCCCTGGACAATAACGAAGTTTAAAAATGTTTGTAGTTATTATGTTATAAAAACTTAAAAAAATAAATATTTTGAACGATTAAACCACAGAAATTATATAACCACCTATACTTTTATAATATATATAGTAATATATCTGTGATTCTATATAGCCTGTGATACCACTATTGTATGCTACCGCGGGTGCCGTGAACAAAATATATAATATAATATTATTGACCTATTAATTTATCAAAAAAAAAAGTAAGCACGTTTGAATAGTGATAAGAGTTAGCCTTAGCAATCGTATGACGTCACCTTGATGTATTTAACAATAACATCACAGTATAGACCACGACAGTGACACACCGTTGTGAAAACAAGCATCTGATTAGCTGATAGTCGATATTCTACACTCAAGACTCAAGCCTCAACAGTCAACACTTAAACAGTTTCATCTATAGGATTTGATAGTTTGATATTACTGCCACACAGATTTCTATAATCCTATATTGCGTTCAATATTGAAATGTTACTGAATAATTAACCTCTTAATCACGTATATTTTGACAACTGACAAACGATATTTGTGCTAGAAGTAATAACTTTGATATTTGAAAAATTTTGTCCTTGTGTTTTCCCATTGAGCATTGTTAATCAAAAATAATACAAAATGTGTGCTAAAATGGCATTTACTCATCAACCTGGCACAGCCATGGAATGCCTCAGTGTAAGTACCTAAATTACAGTTTAAAGTACAATGAAATAACATAGAAGTATATATAACAATTTGGTATTTTTCAATTATAAGTATATTAATTAAATATCATTTTAGATACCTATTACTTTGACGAAAGAATCTGCAATTGATACTGATGGTCGTGAATTGTTAAAATGTGGATTCAAAATTGGTGGAGGCATTGATCAAGACTTTAGGAAAAGTCCTCAAGGATATACAGATAATGTGAGAACTAAGATTTATTGAATATTTATTATTTAATAAATATCTAGTTTAAAAATTTTACAATTTTAACTTTTAAGGGTATTTATGTTACTGAAGTACATGATGGAAGTCCCGCATCTAGGTCTGGATTACGAATACATGACAAAATATTACAAGTACATCCATATAGTATAGAATATTAGTTTAGTATTAATAATTTAATTACATTTTTCTGAAATTGTCTTTTAGTGTAATGGATATGATTTTACAATGGTAACCCATAAAAAAGCTGTGGATTACATTAAGAAGCATAAAATACTAAATTTATTAGTTGCTCGAAGAGGTGTTACATCGACCTAAAATATTGAAAACTTGTAAAAGTCATCTATTATTACTACACATAACCAAAGGTTTATTAATTAATTAAATTATTTATCCTATTTACCTTAGATGATTATGTTTTTTTACCACCTATTTTAAAATAAATAATTTTATTTAAGTTAAGTTTATTTAAATTTAAATGAAATACCTAGATAGTAGATAATGTTATTATTATTCTTTGATATGGTCATGTTCATACCAGAACTGTTCATCACTGTTATCATGCATTTACCTCAAAATGATCAATTCTTACTATTATATTCCAAACTTATCATATATCAACACTTATTATTATTATTTATTAATATCTTTTTTTGTTTCATTTGAAATTCCATGTGTTAAAATCTAAATATAGTAAATGGTCTCTAATATTTATCTTTAATTATAATTTAAAAATTACTTATACATTTTGATTTAAATATGATATATGTAATTATGTAATAATATAAATTATTAAGCTCTAATTTTCTGTTTGATACCAAAATATTGTTTTGATTACATAATACTTTTTTGTAACATATAAATTCTAGAATTATTCCAAATATATTTCACCAAATTTATTTGTTATAACTTAAAATATAAATTTTACATTGCTCTTCAGATTGTCTGTATTTTACAATTAACTAAGTAAAATCAAAGTAAATTATCTTTCTTTATTTTGATAAGTTACCCAGTATAAATTTAAAAGTAATAATTGTTATACTTATATTTTTCTTTGTAGTTTAAACAATATATTATTAAATTTATGAATTAAACTTTATAACTTAAAATTATTAGTACCCATTATTTAAATATTATGTTAAAATATATTAGACTAGTAAAATAATCTTATACTATTAACAGTCCCGTCCAATGTTCTATGTAATTTATACAAAATATAGTTACTAAAAATTAGATATAAGCTTGAATTAAATTTTATATGTTAATATTCTAATTGTTTTTACATTTTAAAATAATATAATTTACGTTGTTAAAGTTTGAATGAAGAAAATATAACAAAATGATTAAGCTTAATTTTAACATTTTTATGGATACCTTATATTTTCCATGTCATCTACTAAGTCTTTGAAAGTATCATCTGTAATTTTGTTTTGCATTAGATCGAGTACTTTTTCAATAAAATTTCTCCTCCTAATTAAAAAAAAAAAAATACTCATTAAAATGTTAATTAAATTAAGTCTGTAATAAATTGCCTCAAAATTGAATAAAGCTTCCACCCCTTACACATATCTAAAAATTCTGTATGCCGATATTTATCATACACTATGTACTTAAATAAGATAAGATTTTTTCATAATAGTACCTTTTTATTTACATTGACTGGTATTATATTATATTTTATCATATTATTGTCTTATTTATGTATTGATGTCAGTGGATCCTAGTAAAATGTTAGACCCATGGCACTGATTACAATTATTGGTCATAAATTAAGACATATTACACAAATGAAATTGGACAGGGATTTATCAATTTTTATGTATTTATTCATTTTATAATACTGAATATAAAATGTATTAAATAATAGTATAATTACCAATTGGCAATTACCTATTAAACTAAAAAAGTATATTAAAAATAAAACTACTATTTTTATAACAATACCTAGAAAATAATTTATATCTGAGATTTTCTGTCATTGGACTTATACATTCATCATATTGAATTGATTGAAGAACCTTATACATAATTTCAATAATTAATAATAATTTACAAATTCATAATCATTATTTTATACTTTAGTAGCCCTTTCAACGATACACATTGGTAAACCATTTTGTGCTGCTATACTGTGAGCCATACTCATATTTTGGTTTTCTATTTTTTCTTCTACTTTATACAAGCATACTATTTTGGAGTTTTCTATTGTATGGCTCATGCTTAGGTACTGGAAGACATTTATTTAAGAAACTTGGTAATTATTTATATATATTATTTATGATGTTATTCAAACAGCTGTCTATAATTTTGCGCTTACCTTTATACTGCCATTTAAAATATCTTTATTTATTATCTGTTGAAGAAGATTTGGTAAAGAATGAAAATGAGTTGAAACAATGATGTGAGGCAATAAATGTGATGGCCTATGCACAAAATGACTAATACTTGCTAGTAGTAAAGCTAATCCATTAATTTCAGATGTACCTTTTCCAAATTCATCTAATATTACAAGAGAACTACATGTTGATTCATTTAAAGCCACTGACATCTATTTGTTATAAACAAATCATATAGGTAAATCAATTATTTTCTTTTTCAAGTATATGAGGTTCATATTTATTTTTCATAAATCATGTTTAAAATGTAGGTAGGTACTAACTTGTTTTAGATCAACCATAAAAGCTGACATTAAAGAGCTTACAGATTCAGTTGATTGAATTCTTGTATGAATATGATCTAATATACTTATTTCTGTGTACTCAGCTGGTACGTAACATCCAATATGGCATAGATATGATATTAATGCTACCTATAAATATTTATAAATATGAAATGACCAAAATAAATTAATGTATTCAAAAATTACAAAAATTTTGGACCTGCTTTAAGTAAATACTTTTTCCACTTGAATTTAAACCTGTTATAATTTTGATAGGTTGATTTGATTTTGAAGAATGATAACTGTTAGGTACAAATTTATCCACATATTTTTCTTGTAAAATATGTCGACCATTAATTATGTTTATAATGCAATGTTCTTTAGGAAGTATATTAGGTTTTATTAATTTTAAATCTTTAGCAACATCAGCAAAACCTATTACACTAAAAATTATTTGGTTGTTACTTGTTAGTGCTTGTTGTAAGTATTTCAGCAACTTTTAGATAAAAATATTTATATAATTTAAATTATACCCATTATATGCATTATTATACATATGTGATAAAAATTAATTTTGTGTTTACCTGTACAAAGAATAATAATTATGATAATACTTTATTCACAGTTACTAGGTTAAGTAGTAAGTACTTAGATCTCAAAAAAAACAAATACATTTTTATGTTAGAATATCCAAATGTTAGTTGTAGTGAGGGGATGATAAATAGGTAACAAATACTAAATAATGCTTGAGCTTTAATAGCACCATAATATTGATAGTCGAAAAAAATATTTTTAAAAATAAACATATCTATGCAGGTATAATATCATTAAAGTAGTTGACTTTATAATATGAGTATTTGTATCAAACATACCAATCTAATTCAGCAATTAATTTTAATATTAAATGTAGATCACTTATCCAGTGCTGTGTAATGAGCTCTGACAGTTTTGTCATAATTTGAATTTCTTCTTGAATAATACTTGATTCAATTTCACCAAAATATTTATCAAGCTCTAAAAACATTATTGATACAAAATTGAATTTGCTTACCACATAATTATTAATTTCAAAATATAATCATATTATCATAGAAACATTGTATATTTATATAAATACACCTTGAATAGAAAAATATTCTATGATGTGATCAAGATATATGGTATATAATCATTTTCTACAAACGTAACTATGGGAGGAACCAGGAACCAATTATCTACCAGGATCCCCTGTAAACACATGCTTCCCATAAATTATTTATTTTAATCTAATAAAAATACTGATAAAAATTTAGTTTAAAAAATGTGTTTGCGCTCTATGCTATCTATTCACGGAAACGGAGAACAGCTTTATAAATAACATTATACATATTATTTTTGAGTACAGAACTCGAAACAAAAGAATTTACACATCTCTGCTTTCTATAAATCAAAACCAATTTTGAATAATATTTTCTGATTAATGACTTGCTTTTTGTTTTTAGAGTAATTTTTTAAATATTATTGTATCAACTTGTATTTTAAAACCAAAATTGACTGAATAAGATTTATTTCTGAATAAAAAAAGAAAAATGTTTTGTTCTTAACACAGAATCATTGACATTTTTTAAAATTATAACAAACTATGCAATTACATAATTCAAAAACTTGGTATCATGGAGCAGAGAACAAAAAATTACGTAGGTACTATTAAAAAAACAAAGTTAAAATTAAGTTCATCAAAATGTTTTTTATAAATATTAGATTCTGAGCGGAGCAATGTATTAATTTTAATGATGTGTGTTTTTATATTTATTTTTTTTTGTGTGTATCTGTATACGCAATAAGTTTCGAAATAATGCTTCCCAGTAGTTTTCAAAAGTATCAGGGGGGAAAAAAAATTAAGAAAAAATGGGAATTTTTACGCTAATCAATTTTTGAGAAAATCGATTTTATATATTGGCGGAACTCAACACTGTATAAACACATGAAATTTTCACTAAATGTTTATATTAAAATTTTCTATAATTAATAAATTGATTTTTTAAAGTTATTTATAGACATTTGAAATTTCAAGCTTATTATTTTTTTTATAAATGACAGTAAAATTTTATTTGTCGAGTAAAAAAGCTTCAAAATGTAATATAAGGCTCCATGTATGTTTTCACAATGGTACCTAGTTACAAAATAACCAAAATCTTTATTGTTCACTTAAATATCTAATGTCGGCCAAATCTATAAAAATAAATTACTTATATAATTTTAGACTTTTTGGTTACAATTTGATATTAATTTATCTTAAAGACTGTGTTGATCGACTATTCAACTATGAAAAAATCACAATTTAACTAAAACATTTTCGAGTTACTAAAAAAAATATTTATTGGAGTAGGGATGTGTTTAAAATCAAAATTATGCCCTATTTTAAAACTACAAAATATTAAAATTATTAATTATTAAAATTCCATATTTATGTATATATAGTATATAATATGCAATATAAAAACTATTAAGCCAAACTAAACATGTCATGTAGTGTACTAACCATAACACCTTGATGTTTTGTAATATACATTATCTGTCAGATGAAACTAAAATCAATATAAAAATATTCGATATTTTAAACAATTCCCAGAAGTATTAAATTTTATATTAAATAAATAATATATACATATACTACCTTAAATTCCAAATTTTGAATTTTAAAATCATTTTCAGTCATCACATTAAAAGGTTTCCAAAATGGAAGACATAATAAAAAACCAATTTCTGGCATTTTACGTATTGAACACTCATTAATGTATGAAGGTAATTCTTGTAGTTCTTTTAATGTTATTTCATCTAATAGTTCAGATATGTTTTCAATTTTAGATTTTTCTATAAAATAATTAGTATCTACAGTTAATACCAATCAGTCCAACCATGCACTAGGTATCTAAATTCTACAGGTTGATAATAAACAATATTTCTGTACTTTCATCAAGTTCTGGTATGAATCCGGGTTTCACTACAAATCTATCTTGTATAGTAGATTTTTCAAAATCAATTATACAGGACATAGAATTAACCATAGTATATAGACTATCTTTTAATGTTTCTTTTATCTATAATAATATTATAATCTGCTATAATTTTAACCATGAAATAGCTCATTTCAATAAGAGTACAGTGTACAATATTTAAGCGATCAAATACCCAATTTATAATTGGTTTTGTAAAAACATACCTTTGCAAAAAACGTAATTTGTTCAGAATATCTTTCACAAATTTCTCCAATTGTTACAGTATTTAAAACTGTCTGAAATTAAATCAAATAAATGTGATTGGTAAAAATTTATATTCATTTTGTTATTACATAAGATTTAGTTAAAATATTAATAGTATACATATTTACTTGAAATAATAATTTCCATTGGTACATTGAAGCATTACCACCATTAATTTTTACTACAGTAGACTAAAATATTATATTAAAAACATAAAATGTTATTTTACTTATGTTATTATAACTAATCTTAATTTAAAAATAATACTTGTATTTAATATACATAGTATTTACTATAAATTATAATATACAACAGATTAAACTTTTCCTATATAAATTGTGTATCATATAATTACCTACACTACATTTTATGGCCTATACAGTTATAATATCCAAGCAATAAATTAAAAATATTAAAGAAATTAAGTACTTACTAACACACAACGACAATGTTTGATACAATTAATTAATGAAAGTATTACACTTTCATTACAAGGTTTAATGCAAAATTCTATAATTTCATGTCTGTATCTTATAACATCAATGTTTTTGGTAGGTTGGGCTAAAATATTCTTTAAAAACTTTGAACCTAGAACTGAGTGACACCGGTTCAATAAACTAAAAATGCTTGGGCCTTCTTTAGTTGAATTTTTGGTCCATTTATATGCAGATGGGTGTTCATGTACAGAAAATATTTGCAATGACTCATATGTACTAATACCAAGCCAAACTAGGTTATCCATGTTAAGAATTCTTAATGACATTATTGTATAGTTGGTTGGTAAACTTAATTTTATCAATGGAGTATCCATGAAATGTAATAATGCACCTAATGCACATACAGCCAACTCTTGAGTAAAATCTATTAAACTGCGTAAATACATTCTGCGAGACTTTTCATTTTTTGGAGCATGTGCCAATGACATGGATAAAATTAATTGTTCGCATGTTTTAAAATCTAAAAATAATAGTATACTATATTCAATATAATTATATTTATATTTATACAGCAATAAAAAGGTACCTTTAATAGACAGACATTACCTTTGTAAATAGATAATAGTATATGTAGTAGTTTTATTTGTATTATTAATTATAGTATTTATCTAATTTGTGGAAAAAAATATATTATTTATGTATAAAAAAAAATTAAAACTATTACAAAGATTAATAGTTGAATAAGTTGATTTTATTAAACTTTGGCTGGGTAGCTAAATGGTTTTTATAAAAATATGCATTGGAATTCTGTTTTACAATCAAGATTTTGAATTAACGGATATTGTAAATTTATACAATTTTCATTTAATTTAAATTTTAGATTTAAAAAATTCTGATACAATAACCTACATTTACTTAAGCTTATGTTAGTTTATAGATGACTATACGATATAGTACACATAATCATTCTTTAATTATAATTTAGTTAATGTTATACATTAAAATAAAATATTTTACGTTGTATTTTACAAAAATAATAAAAATATGGATACTTACTGAAACATTGTTTGGGTAATATATGCACTTTATCATCTGATTTATAATCATCAGTATTAGTTGGACTAGAATACATATTTATTTTGCCGTTATGAGCTAATTGCTTAATAATTTTTAAAAAATGTCCATCTTGTAAACTACATACTACAATATTTCTATAGCACAAATATTATAATTTTAATTGTCTAGTTAAGCAATTTTGTTAAATATATTAATATATTAGGTTAATTAATTAATAAATAAATTCAACTTACGCAGGTCTAACTTGCATAAATAAAGCATTCAACATTTTAAAGTCTAAATTACTTTCTATGACATCGTGTAAAATTTGTATCTATATAAACAATTTTCAAAAATATAATGTTATATATAAACAAGTAACCTATTATAAAAATTAAGTATAGATATGGATAAAAAATATATTATATTAAAGATTTTTCATTACTTCAGATATTTGGCTATTATACGATGCAGCTCCCAACATGCCATTTTTCCAATAGATCGAGAGAAATACATCCTAATATTCAAAAATTTAAATATAAATATAAATTAAGTTTGTTAACTCTTTTAAATATCTATAATATCAACTTTTAATATTACTGTATCATCAGCGTTTAATGCAATATCATAATCAGATTTATTGATGTCATTTGCGTCATTATAGTTAGAATAATCAACTGATGAAAAATCAATATAACTTGAACAGGTTGCACTTCTACTTAGATCCCTAAAAATATTAAATAGCTAGTGAACATTATTTTATAAAATGGAAGATGTACCAAATAGCTGGAGTTAAATGACCAAACCACTGAAGCAGGTACTTTTTGCGCTTGAAAACTATGATGCTACTATTACTATAAAATGTTGGTGAGATTATTGATTGGTACCTAACTCTAGGTCAGTGGAATATAATCATAATATCATATGAAGTTAAATAAAATTCTACCTGATAATAAACGTCAATGATCTTAAATTTTAATATTTTAGATTCTGAGCGGAGCGATGAATGTATTGATTTTACCATGATGTGTTTTTTTTTTTTTTTTTTTTTTTTTTGTGTCTGTCATCACGTTTTGGGGCAGTAAAAATGCTTCGATTTTCGACTTCAGTACCTCGTTCGATCAGAAAGTGAATCTAGTTGGTACTTTGGGGGGTCAAAAGTAAAAAATTCTTAATACTTTTCAAAATAATTGAGAAAAACAAACTAAAAATTAAGGGAAAAACGGGAAATTTTACGCACACTCATTTTTCGACAAAATCGATTTTGGTTTTTGATGTAACTTTAAAACAAATGACCATAGATACATGAAATTTTCACCTAATGTTTATATAAGTATATTCTATCCACCATGCAATTTTCAAAAAATTTCGACTTAAGTTGAACTATTCATAGGCATTTCAAATTTTCGATCATTAATAGTTTTTTTTAAATTAATATCGATAAAAATGTATTTGTTAGGCGGAAAAGCTTGAAAATTTAATACAAGGCTCATTATATATTTTTACAATAGCAATTTAAAAATAAAAGAAATATATAGTCACAATTTTTTTTTATAAGCATTTAAAGTTCAAATTTTGACTAAATACGTAAAAATTACGGCAATCAATGTTTGAGTTTTGACAACATATTATGTAAAAATCACGAAAATACAGAAATTATTTTAAGCTAGAAATTCATAAAAAATTTCTTTTTATATCTAAGATTTGAAAATTTTTAATAATCTATAATATATCCTAGACAGATAAACCGTCTTCGCTCAGAATCGTTTTTTGTATACAATGATATAATATCATTGGATTCAAATTTAATTCCATCCATTACAGTAACCCACTTGTAACCTACTGTACAGCAGAGCGACATACACGACTTACCCGCTTTTTATCATTGTTATTTTCCTTCTAATTCAACAGTACCTATTAATAAAATATATTTAGGCAGTCTTGTAAAAGATACTTTTAAAAAGTAGGTATTCAAGTACAGATACAGATATTTATTTTCAAAAGTATATGAATACTTGGGAAAAAACTAAAATAGTATTTATAGATACTTTCAAATACTTTCAAGTATTTTTTTTATATGAAAATGTGTTTCACCTTTTTATCTTGGCTTAAGAGGACGCTACACCCGCATGTGTTGTCTCCGTCTTACAAGTGTGTAACATTGCAAAAACTGTTTCGCGCGGGAAAGAACCGAGAAACGAGTTATAAACTTATAACTAAGAAACAAAATTTTCACCACATAAAAAGGAGAATTTCGTCTGTGCAATATCGATTTTATTTTTTCGATAACAGAGCTACAAAAAAAGTAATTCATGCTTAAAAACACACAAAATTAATGTATTATAAAACAATAAGAATTTTATTTTGTATAAGTGATATCGAAAAAATAAAAACGATATTGCACAGACAAAATTCTCCTTTTTATGAGGTGAAAATTTCGTTTCTTAGTTATAACTGTAGCTTTCTCGGTTCTTTCCCGCACGAAACAGTTTTTGCAATGTTACGCACTTGTAAGACGGAGACAACCAGTGGTGTAATTAGGGGGGGTGGGGGATTTGGGTGTCGTATCCCCCCCATGACCTTTTTTTTTTAAGACTGGTTAACTACATTCACCTATGTACTTCTTTATCTAATAATATTATTATTTTTTTTTTTATATATACAGGGTGATTTTTTAAGCATGCTCGCCCCATTTTTATGCTTAAATTATGCATATATTCAAATTCTGATTTTTGGAATTTTTAAGTGTAGTTAAAGGCGATATTTTTGAGTACTTAGATTTTTCACAACTTTTAAGGAGTATCCTGTAGTGATACCAACTTTGGTTTTTCAAATGACAACCTATATGTTTTAAAGCAAAATGTGATTCAGATAATTTTTCTGAAAATTTTGACATATTGCAATCAAAATTCGAACGAATTTATTCCATGTCTCATTTCTATAGACTCTTTTATATAAAAATAAATATTGTATATATAAACTTTATGTACTACAATACATTATGTATTATAGGTGCGCTCAAACTTAAAGTCACAGTTATTCAAAATGCATAATTTCTTTTGTGTACATAACTCTCCATATCATGGTAATAAATTGGAGATTTCAAAGTTTTCTTTCTTAAAATATATATTTAATATAATATAGTTATATGCATAATGTCTTATAACATTGATGTACCAGATAGGTTTAATTTTTTATCCATATCCCTTTAAAGATTTAGTTAAGAAAAATTTCTATACACATCATGTTATAATAGTATAGTATAAACATTAATTTATTTATTCTTTTTATAAACATTATATATTTTTTTCTGTATTTTGGTTTTCATAGCTAAGCCTATATAATAGTATAAGTTACCTTTAAGGTATTTAAATCGCTAATATTGCAGAAAGTTTAGGAAAATAACGCGCTCGGAATTCTAATGTTGCTGGCCGATAAGAACGATTACCTATCGTACTCGCTGGCTAGTAACAAACGTTTTCGTCTAGGAGATTTTTAAATTTATCCGTCTCTGTGTTGAAAGGGACGTTTTTAGTTCATTTGCAATTCTCAATTCGACCAGCGACTACATACGCACATTTAAAAAATGGCTACTCATTACCGTAACACACACGAAATACAAGTCGAACTAGTCCATATCCTGCATGAAATAGTTGTGGGCTTCATGGACGGATTGTATGACGAACACTACAACATGCACACCTGGCTCCTTACTTTTCTGAATTCTATCGACCAAGATACCATATCGAAACTTGTCGAGCTGTTTCAAGAGTCGGAACCCGTGGATTCCACTGTGGTCCTCGAAGACGTAACGCACGACGCAGAATATTCTAATGACACCAATGACCAGGTCGTGTCAATTTTCGTCGGCAGAAGTGCAATATTGTCGAGTGGCGACGCGCCGTCCTTGGAGTTGGGGCCTGTCGAACCCACTCCGATTACCGAGGACGGCCCACTCGACGATTCGGTGAAGAAGACGTGTGAAGCTGAGAACGAAATTGAGCCGGCTCAGGGCATTGAAGAGCCAGACAGCGGTGAGGTCGTAGGTAGGCTGGACCCGCCAGCAACAACCGGAAAATCCGACCAGCCACGAAGGTACAAGACCTCGTGCTGGAAAGGCGTCAGGCGGATTTTCCGACGTCTATGTTGCTGGCGAAGAGAAACCGTCCGCGACCCACGTTAGTCTGGCGGTCCCCTAAGGGCTGAAGATGTCGTCAGGAAGACGGCGACGTATAGGAGGGGAGGATACGGGAAAGAGCACGGAAGGTGCACGGCGGTAAGTCACCCGAACGCGTTTCCCGACCACCCCCGTAGCGACGGGTTCACGAGCGTAGCGCGCTCGGTCGTCGTTGACGCGCGAGACCCTCTGGCGGCTCGGCGAGCGCCCGGCAGTTACGGTCGCGTGGATCGACGGACGACGATGTCGACGGCACGGTGGTTAGTTGAAGTAACGGCGAGGGCAACGATTCCGCCCCGACCGTACCTACGATGATGACGACGGCGATGGCGACTCGTTACGATGGCAGTGGCGGACACCTCGGCACGGGGTAAGTGGTATATAGAGATTTATGCGCTAGGAACACGGACGTCAGCGGCACCGGACCCGAGGAAACTATGAACGTTTCAGGATCCGGTGGCGTGCGACTTCGTGGCGACGGTCATTGCAGGACAAAGACGCGGCTGAAGGGACGACGCCAGGACGAAAATTACCGATTGTCAAGGATCGCGGCACGTCGCTCGTGCGGCGGTCCGATGGCTCTCGCCTTTTCGTCCCGCGGTAAACCCACATCGGCCGGGTCGCTTGTCCGCATAGCGATCACCGTCCACTCCGCATGTGCCAAATCTCGATTCTCTCGCTTCGTTTCCTACGGTATCCGCCGCAAGTCTGTCGCTAGAGTCGTCTCGCCGTCAACCATCAAAGCGCTAACATCGCGCACTAGCCGCCGTTGCTTGTCGCCGTCGACCATCGCTCCCGCGGCCGTCTCGGTCTGGCATCGCCGGCTGGGCAAGGTCGTCACGCGTCCGAGCAAACGCGCCCGTGACACTTGTCTACCCGTGGGACCGGTCGTGGAACGTTGTGAAGGTGACCAGTGGCCAAAACTGTTACAAATCCGCACCCAATCGCCATCCCGTATCCTCCCCTCCTTGTTTTTGTGTCTCCTGACTGACGTATTTTTTTTTTATTTAATTTTATAACTTTTTTTTGTGTATATACTGTTGTTGTTTATCTCCTTCTTCTATATTGTTTGTCTCCCCCCCCCCCCTTTTCGACTAAATCTTGTACATGCAATATTTAAATTATAGTCATTTTGTACTATTTTTTCTCTTTTTTTTTTTAAATGTTTCCCCTTTTTGTATTTGGACCATGAGCATTCCACCTACCCCTTTTTTGACTTTAAAAATCTTTTACTTGTAAAAATGTAATAATTTAGCCATTTTGTGCTAATTAATAAAAATGTATACATATTATATCTTCAAAAATGTTTTCCTTATAATAATAGCAACTTTGCTCTATTTTTTGACAGTTATAAAATATTTTTTCAAAACTGTATGTTCATTTTTTTTATTTGAAACATGTACCTATATAAATTTATACATTTGTAACTGTTCGTTCAATTTTTATAATATTTGAATTTTGTAATTGATTATAAATTTGTTAAATTAATAAAAGATAATTTTTGTATACACAAGCAATTTTAGTTTCTTCTTTTTTTCGTATTGTTAAGTGTGTAAATCAAATGTTAATGACAAAAAAATCATTAAATGGTATAATATGTCTCACGTTGTACGATATAAGATATATAAAATAATTGTCTTAGAGTGATTTACTACATTATTCATTTTGTGACTAGATTTTATTTGCCCAAATAAAAAGAAATGCGAAAAGGTTTGATGTTAAATTGGACAGTTCTACATCATCTGGAATATTTAGTTTTAATTTTTTGAGCTCTTTAAAAAAAAATAATGAATATCTTAAAACGTTAAAACTCTACCATCACTTTCTCTCTCTCTCTCTACCATATACACAAATTTAACTCGAGAATTCTTAATCAAATATTCAAAATAATACCATACTCAATGATAATACCGATTTTCTTTTCCCATGCATTTCGATATAATAGCATGACAATAGTAAGACAATAGTAGGACATCTTCCTCTTAACCTTTTATATAAAAATAATTTCTATTTAATAAAACTAAATTATTCGTAATTTAATATGCAATTATTTATTCTTTCTGTTGTCTAATTTTATCTAAATATAGAATACATTTCCAAATTTATGTTTACCTATAAAATTATAAGTGTATATTTTTTATCATTAGGTACATACTTGAAACAATTAAAATCGCTAATAATACAAAAATATAGCTAATATTATAAATTAATTAATAAATTAAAAAAATTAAGTAAATATTATATAACTTTAAATAAGTTTAAGAGTATAAAATAATTAATAATTAATAAATATATTTGGGTTTCTGTCAACGCAAAATTAGAAATTAGACAAAAAAAATATTTTATATTAAATAAAAAAATATTGGTAACGACGACACGTCACGATCTCGGATCTAACATAATTTTATAAAACCAAATAAAAGGATTGATTCAGGGACTAAAATTGTGTGCAGTACGACACACTTTGTGTAGTACGAAATGCCAAGCGTGTAATACGAAATTAAAAAGTGTGTAATGCTTTTATTACACTTTTTTCTTCATTAATTAAAAAATTCTTGTTGGGAAATTGATAGATAAGAATTTAATGTATACCATCTATGTTATCAATATTTTGATTATATGTTTATTTCCTTATATTATCAGCTATGGCTATTGCTATTTTTAGAATTATTATTATATTATAAAACCATTGATTAAGACATATTATACAGTACCTACAGTTTTATATATAGTATACCATTATACTTCTAATCTATGATAAGATTAATATCAATCAATCAACTACGATCTATGATTCCAGATTTTATTTTAGTTATTATTTAATCTACTTTATTCAATATTGGTTTGAAAATTTAACTATTTAAGTATTAAATATTTTAATATTAATAATGTATAAGTGGCTGATAAAAAAAAGAGAAGACAATCGACCCAGCTATATCTACCGTTACAGCTCAAAATGAGCATACAAATGATGATATGCCTAAAGAGCCTGGTGTTAAGAGCAATATAATAAATAATGTTTGTTTTGAAAAAGTTCCTCAGACTAAAGGTAAGAAATTAATATACTATGAAAGTCATTTATTGCAAATTGTATTTAAGGATTATAATAATAATAATAATAATAATAAGATTAATATCAATTTAAATAGTTGATATTTTCATTACTTAATTTTTTTAAATAATTTATTATTAATTCAGTATTAGTTGGTAATGTAACTTGAATTTGATTAGATGTGTTATATTGTTTAGATAATGTTAATTTAAAAATTATAAGTAATAATGAAAACAATGGTGATGAAAATGGAGCTTCTTATGTGGCAAATAAATTAAATTCTGTAAACCACACTAATGATGATATGCCTGAAGAGCCTGGTGTTAAGAGCAATATAATAAATAATGTTTGTTTTGAAAAAGTTCCTCAGACCAATGGTAGGAAGTTAATGAGATGTTCTATTTGTGTTCAGTATCCAGGTACAGTATTGATACACACAAAGCAAAAAAAATCATGTACCAGCTATTTGTTCATCTGGTGGTACTGTTCCGAGAAAATATATATTTTCTAACCATTTATTATCAAAAGAACACTTTGAATGTTTAAAAATGCATCGTTTGTCTACTTTACCTAAAAAAGATAAAGCTCCTTTAGATAAACTAATCTCTGCACAAAACCTAAAGGTATCTCAAAAAATCAGTGAGTTGATGTGCACGGTTTTTAATGATGCCAAACGAGGAACTATCAGTGCCTGATCATGGCCTTCTAGTGAAGTTGCTTATTTAAAACGACAAAAACTAGATATTCAACAAAAATTTAGCCCATTAAAACCTTTGGAAGGAGAACTTCAATATATTAATCCACCTGGACATAGAGAAATGCTTCGGCATTGTCTCATGTATACATAAATATATTGCTCTGAATTCTGAAAGGTGCTTATAATAAATACTTTTTATTTTTTTTTCGTGGGTTTGAATGCTAATTGTATAATATAAAATTAACAAACGATATTTCTAGTATTTAAGTGAAACATTTTAATTTAACTATTCTGTTTGCTTTTACTACTTAGGAATTATATATAAATATATATTTATAGTAAAAATAAAAAATAAAATAAATAAATAAAATAAACAATTATTTATCTCAAATAAATATTGGTACAAAACATAATACTCTTTCAATAGTTTGTTGTTTCTCTTCTCTTTCAAAAAATTGATTAATTAATATATAAAAAAATATATATACCTCTCGTTCAGGTAATAAATTAATTTAATAATAAAAAGAAATTTTTTTTTATTATTTTACGCATGCAAAAGTCACAAAAAAATCAGTTAGATAATAATTACAAATTCCCTGACATAGATTTTAACAGCATCTCAACAGGTTGGATTACTAAACTTAATAAAGAAAAATTAATAACTGAATTGTCAAGAAGACAATTAATAACATCTGGTCTAGTTCCAGATCTAAAAAATAGGCTACAAAAATATCTAAAAGGGGAATCTACTCCTGACGATTTCGAAACATCAGTACAACATATAACATTCATTTCAGAATCAATTACTAGTTCCGTCGACAATACAATAAAAAATAATATGATTGATAATAAAAAAACATATTTTAAACCAACTAATTTCTCGGGTTCTATTTCGGAAAACAATGATTCATTTAAAAAAAAATACAACAGAGCAGCCATCATAAATGGTTGGTCTGAAGCTGAAAAACGCAATATATCCCTGTATTTTTAGAAGGTTCCGCACTCACTTTTTATGACAATATTATAGATAGTGGGGGAGATATAAAATGGGCTGAATTAGAAAAGAAACTAAGATTAGAATTCGAACCGATAGCCCAAATTGACATGCTTCGTTTAATGTTAGAAAAACGTAAGCAATTACCTGATGAACCTACTGTCTCGTACATCAACGAAGATGAAATTCAGCTGCTGAATCGTTGTACAGACGTATTGATACTAATTATATGTCTCAGGAAGAGATGGTACGTAATATTATGAAAGGCTTAAATCCCTCCGTAGCCCGATACATAGGCATAATGGGCAACGAAAATCTATCTGAATTAAAAAGTAATGTACGAAAATATGAAATGATTGAATTCATGATCGCAGGTGAAACATCCAAATCTTCTTTTGATTTCGAACCAGACATAATAAAAACTAAAATCCAACAAATAAATACAAATAAAAACACAAACGAAATTGATAAAATACGTGACGAAATTAAAGACATAAAAAATATGTTTAGTCAATTATTAAACAAAGATAAAAACAAACAACGCCAAAATAATACCGAACAAAACAATTATTACGAACCTAATAACAATAAATTTAATCAAAATAACTTCAATAATCAACAGTGGCTCACGCAAATGCCACAAACGTATAATAACTTGCCACTCTTAGCTTATAACAATACGCCATATTGGAACACATTTCCAGCGACTTACAATCAATCGCACTTTCCACAAAATCCAACAAATAATAAAACGCAAAAAACAAATGAATCCACATATAAAAATGTTCCCAATACTCAAAGAAAAAAATGCTCAATTTGCTCAAAAACAAACCATACAGAAGATAAATGTTTTTTCAAAGATAAATCAAATTCAACTACTTGTCAAATCTGCAATAAATCTGGAAACACGGCCAATAATTGTAATTTGTACATTAATAAATCAAAAAACTAAATACTAGGTTAACCATAGCTGATAATTGTTCACCTTCTATTACAGCAACACCTACATATAAAATCAATACAATTAATTCCACACCCGATGCTCTTTTTATTGAAGCCGAATTTAATAACATTACTTTACCAATAACAATTGACACGGGGGCAAACATATGCTGTATTAGACAAGAACTATTACCTAATAACTACACTGTCTACACTATAACACCTACAGCAGTACAACTATCAAGACCAGACAACAAACCGTTATGCGTAGCGGGTATAACTAAAATACAATTACAAATTAATAATAATTACTTCGATGTAAACACTCACGTAATAAAAAATCTGTCTAACACGATTATACTCGGGAATGATTTTTTAATAAAAAATAATGCTCTAATTGATTTTAAAAATAATAACATCATTTTAAATAATAATATAAATGTTCAACTAAAAATCAACATTACAAATGTATTAAATTTCATAAATAACACTAACAACATTAAGAAAATAAAAGGTAGCATATTTGACTGCCCAGATAACTTTTCAATAGCTCACTGTGTATCCTCAGACCTTAAAATGAACAAAGGAATAACAAACCTAATATGCAAAGTATATGGTGATACTAAACCACAACTTTCATTACAAAAAATAAATGTAGGAAACACTATACCGATAAACATTAATAATAAAACTATATTCCATCTAATAACGAAAGAATTGTATTTTCATAAAACTAAATACGAAGATTTAAAAGCTTCAATCCACAATTTAAAACTTCAAGCTATAAAATTAAACATTTTTAAAATTGCAATGCCCACTCTTGATTCTGAACCACATAAATTCAACTGGTCTATAGTTAAACAATTATTATACTCAGAATTCCAAAATACTAATATTGAAATACATATTTATTATAAAGATAAAGAAAATATAACAGCAAAAGAACACACCGACATAATAAATAACATTAACACACATTGCGATAATAATATTAATGATAATAAAATCGAAACTAAAATAATTAACACACAGTGTAAAATAATAAATCAAGCTCATGATATATTTTCTAAATACAAGCCAGGAGAAAACGTTCTCAGTGATGGGAATTGTGGACTCTATGCCGTTTGTAACGCATTAAATGACAATAAAATAAATAAAATAACTTCAATTTTAGAACTATTAGAATTATTAGAATTAAATGAATTACTAAACTATTGGTGGTCTGATGAAGAATTAGCCGCAATAGCATATTATTATAACCATGACACGTACACATATTATAACGATAACGATAATACGGGTATAGTATATGGGGATGGCAATAAACCACCTATAGTCTTTACAATCTTATACAATGTTAATGAAAATACTCATTGGATCCCAGGTACGGTGACACCGAAAACATCAAATAAAATCCCTAATCATATAATTCATATAAAAGAAACACCGACATTCAACTTACAAACACATAACTTAAATATCAAGAGCACTAAAAACGATAATAAAAATACAAATTTTATGAATTTCTGGAATAAAATAATTTACGAATTTATTTTCGTGATTTTTACGTATGTTGTCAAAATTAAAATTTGAATACATGTAAAAAAAAAATTGTGGCTATACATTTATTTTATTTTTCAACTGCTATTGTAAAAATATATTATGAGCCTTGTATTAAATTCTCAAATCTTAGAATTAAAAAGAAAAACTTTTATGAATTTCGATCTACGATAATTTGAAAATTGCCGTAATTTGTACGTATTAAGTCAATATTTGAACTTCAAATACTAATAAAAAAAAATCGTGCCTATGTATTTTTATAATTTTTAATCACTATAAGAATAACTTTTGAGGAACTTTGTATTAAATTTTGATAGGGCCATAAAAATTCTATCGACACTTCAAAAAAAAATTTTCAGAAAAATTGAAAATTTCAGTTGTTTATAAATACCTCAAAAAAAGTCAAAATATTTTGAAAATTAAATCATGTAAAGAAAATGCCAATCTAAATAACTGGTAAAATTTTTCAAGTATCTATGACTTATACTTTTTGAATAATAACAAATGTTTAAAATCGTTTGAGGATAAATCGTTATCGTTACGCTATTTCGTAAAAATTTAAAATTCAAACGCACTTAAAATTTTTCATATAATGATGCTTCGAGTTTTCTCTATAGCTACTTGAAGGAAAACTTATGGAAAATTTAGTTTTGTATTTTTAATCCTTAGTTATAAACGAAAAAAATTTTATAATTTTTTAACTTAAAACTAATTTGCAAATATTCATGGTTTTGACGAATTTTTGCCAATATTTGAACTTCAAATACTAATAAAAAAAAAAATGTGCCTATGTATTCTTATAATTTTTTTATCACTATAAGAACAACTCATAAGGAACCGTGTATTTAATTTTCAAGTTTTTTTGGTCGTCCAACATTTTTTTACCGACACTTCAACAAAAAATTCTCAAAAAAATCGAAAATTTCAGTTGTCTATAAATAACTCAAAAAAAGTCGAAAATTTTTGAAAATTAAACTGTTTATAGATATCACTAACATTAACATTTGGTGAAAATTTCAAGTATTTACAGTGATTAGTTTTTGAATAACAACCATATAAAAATATCGATTTGGTCGAAAACTGGTTTTGCGTAAAAATTCACGTTTTTCTGTCATTTTGTTTTTGTTTTTCTCAATTTTTTTGAAAACTGTTGGAAAATGCTAACTTTTGACCTCTATAACGCACCAAGGATCTTCAATTTTACATCGGAACCACCCCCAAAGTTTGAAATCGAAGCATTATTTCGACTAGTTATGCTGTACACAGACACACAAAAAAAAAAAAAAAAACACATCATTGTAAAATCAATACATTCATCACTTCGTTCAGAATCTAATACAAATAATCCCAAACGACAACCATATAAAAAATAATAATAATAAACCGGAAATAATCCCCAAAATAACGGATTCACCGCAGTCCACAGACGCGGCATCTCAATGTAAAAAAGGACTCATCCCAACACACCCTCTTACACAAAGACACCAACACATGTCGAATCATTAGAAAGTATCGTTAACAAACAAATCAAACAAACCGATAACCAAATAAGTGACATAATTACGATCTCAGATCAAGTAAATATTTCACAAAACTATCCATAACAGATTACGAGGGTACACCATTTTCGATTTCTCCTAACCTAAGTATAATACAACATAATAAAGTTGTTCAGCTATTAACTGAATACAGACACATTTTCACCACCGACACTTCTAACATAAAAGCCGCCAATATAAAACCGTGTGAAATTAAAATGAAATGAAATTATAAGGAACCAAAATTTAATGCACCTCATAGAGTTTCACCACAACAAAGAACCGAATTAGAGAACCAAATAAACAAATTAATAAAAGCAAATATAGTAAAACCAATAATTTCAAAATTTGCCGCCCCGGCATTTTTAGTAAAACAAAGGAGGCTGGATCATACCGATTAGTTGTATCTTATAAAGAACTTAATGATAGAGTAGAATGCGATCAATACCCAATGCCTCGTATTGCTGACTTATTTAGAGTCCTAGAAGGAGCAAAATACTTTTCATCATTACATCTAAACAGCGGATTTTTCCAGATCCCTGTCAAAGAGCAGGACCAATATAAACTTGCATTTACATCCATTTTAGGTCTATTAACTTTCACAAGACTTGGAAAATAGTAGTGCAATATTTCAAAGAGAACTAAATAAAGCATTTTCAAATATATTATATAAATCAATTATAATTTATATCGATGATTTAGTTTCCTATGGCAATAATTTTGAACAAGCAATAATCAATTTACGCGAAGCATTCGGAATTATTAATAAAATAAATTTTTCTTTAAAAACAAAAAAATGTAATTTCTTTTTTGATAAAATTGAATTATTAGGACATGAGATATCAACTATCGGCATACAACCTCTAGACAAAAACACCAAAGCTATTACTGAATTTATAATACCTAAAACAATAAAAGACGTTAGATCATTTATAGGCATGTGTTCGTACTATAGAAAACACGTCAAAGATTTTGCAAAAATTGCACACCCACTTAGTGAACAAATAAAATAACATAGCTTGACCAACATAATGAATCATTTAATAAATTAAAAAAATGTTTAATCTCGGAACCTTTATTAATGCATTTCGGCGATAATAAACACGTATATTTAACAATAGATGCTTCTATAATGGGTTTAGGCGCATGCATTGAGCAAGCCGATGACAAAAATACATTACACCCTGTAGGTTATGCTTCTAGAAAACTCTTAGACTCGGAAAAAACTTATTCCTCTACCACTCTTGAATTACTTGGACTTTGTTTTGGTATTCAGTATTTTCGAGAATATTTATGGGGACGTAAATTTATTGTATTTTGTGACAATATAAATTTACAATATTATAACAGTTTAAAAATACCCTCCGATAGGATAGCCAGACTAACACTAAAATTACTAGACTTTGATTTTGAAATAATATATAAAAAAGGTAAAGAAAACAAAGTCGCTGATTCATTATCGAGAAACGCAATTAACAACATTAAAATCATAAACAAAATCGACCACAATATCGACACATTGACCAACTTAAACGACATAAAAACACAACAAAAAAATGACTAATTTTGTAATAATATAATAAAAGAGAGTAACAAATAAAGGTATATATATATATATATATATATATATATATACCTTTGTTTGTTACTCTCTTTTATATATTTAGTAAAAAAATATATATACATATCTCAAAATATATATAACGCTAATATAAATTAAAATCATATAAATGTTACTAATACAATCATGTAATATGTAATAATTCATATTATAGGAACTAATTATATAAAACAGTTATTATTCATATTAATTAGTTTGTAGAAGCGTATAAAAATAAAATATTTACTTTAAATTATTTTTTTTAATTAGCTTTAATGAGTTTAATGCCATTATCATTAATTGTAACATTATGCATGACTTTTAATGCCTATCGCTTATTAACAATATATTGTATTTTTATACTCTATATAAAGTAAATACTCACTTACATCTGTATTTTAAAGCTCAATCCTATACGAACTTTCATAGCATATGACTGGGGGATCCACAAATAAATATTAGTGCATTCAACAGCATAGATGTAGATCTCTGCGAAACTCCGAAACCCACAGAAATTGAATCACTACCAAAAATAAAACTGTTACAAAAAGTAGAAATTCATGCACAATACTTTAGGTCATGCTTTATTTCAATATTAGACAAATATGGCAATTGCGAAGGTACCACTTTCACTAATGCTAGGGGTAGGTACATGGAACAATGTCATAGTGCAAGCTAAATATAAAATTCATTTATCCGAGGGTATAGCGCTAGCGAACAACAAAGATAACACACTAATCTTACCAACGGGTTCTAGGCTAAAATTATCAGAGTCATATGGACTTGACCAATACAAAGGGGAAGTAATTTGGAGGAACGAGAAGTCAGACTGTAGTATTACAGAATACGACGTATTATACGATGGACCAGCCTCCTTAGTTATATCATTAGGTCGTAACAATCATAAAATCGAAACGTACATTGTAGAAACAACATATATTGCATTTTCATTAAAAAGATTTCCATGACATTTGCCTGCAACATACCAATTGCCCAAACTGAAAACAATCAATTACTCATACTATCTAACCCCATGTACGTTAACATATTTTCACCCAAAAAAATTCAACCATTCAATACTGATTTATTTTCATATAGGTATAAATACAAAATTCGTCTATCTAGAATATACAATAAAAAGAACAGTCACAAATCTTTACGAAGATTTGACTAAAAAACAATGTAACTTCGAGAGGCAACTCTTATTGCAAAAATTGTCACTAGCCTCATACAGTCTTTTTGAATTCGCTTACACCATTGGTGAAGGGCCTGGCTTCGTAGCCATTAAAAATGGCGAAATAATCTACCTACAAAAGTGCAAACCCGTAAATGTAGAGATATCGATACAAGATTCTTGTTTCAATGAACTCCCAGTTCTATTCAACAATAAAACATTCTTCATGACTCCGAAAACCCACATATTACAAACATACGGCACTCAAATAGATTGCAACGAATACTTACCCCCCCCCCCCCCGCTTTTCAGAAAAACAGAAAATGGTTTTCTTTAACACCAAAACCACATAAAGTAAACAACCCACAATCCTTAAAACCTGACACTGCACTCACATGGTCTTACGAAAGTTCGGACAACTTTATGACAGCAGGTATATACACACCTGACATAATGAAGGCATTACAAAATCACTTAATGTTTCCTCAGGAATCTGAGACAGTTCAGAGAAATTTAATTCGACAAACATTAGGTCACAGTGTCATAGATCAGGGCATTAATGTAAAAAATTTAATTGATGAACAAACTATTAGTAAGTTAGTACATTAGGGATAGTAATTATTTTCAAAATGGTTATAGCATTTATAAACACTGAGCTCAATATATCTTTATTATACGATACTTTTGGGTGGAGTATCAAGCTAATTGGTGGGTTATTTTCCAATGTAACACACCACTTGATG
Source organism: Diuraphis noxia (assembly GCF_037042655.1). Classification (NCBI taxonomy): domain Eukaryota; kingdom Metazoa; phylum Arthropoda; class Insecta; order Hemiptera; family Aphididae; genus Diuraphis; species Diuraphis noxia. The sequence continues at coordinate 54,330,727 of NW_028301713.1, forward strand.
CACAACAAGCACAAGAAACAGTATAATTCAAAAAATTCTGATTACAAAATAGTAAAAACAGATGATAAGTATGAATAAAATGGAGCATCAATAGCCCCATACCAGAGAAGACTCTCGGTTAAAAAAAAAATTAAAAAAATATATAAAATAAAAAAAGTAATAAAAATATAAAAATATAGACAATTCTCTCTTCTTTTCATAAATAATCATTACCTACAAAAGAATAAGTTAATAATTAAGTTAGTATAAGTTACATATATAAAAAAAAAATATTAAATAACTCAATTCAAAACTAGACAAGAAATCATTATAATTCACCAGTTAGGAAATTCAAATTCAAATTCAAAAAAATTTTAAAATTAATACAGATAGAGCATTATTGGAATAGGAGTGGAAGAAAACTCAAGCCTCAAATTTGCACTTACACTATTCCGATATTATATGTATAAGCTCTAATCATATTATCATTAACCCTTTAATTTTGTATAAAATATAAAACACATTACCCGGTTGCATTATATTCCAACTTTTAACTTTCAAAAATCTTTTTTTCTAACATCTCCATTATTGTATCACGCTAACACTCAACCATGAGTAGTGTTGTGAAGGCACAACACAAAAAAGCGTAGGGTGAATGTAATGATAAGCTCGTTTTCACATATCATAATTGTAAATTCGTTATTTTCATGCAATAAATTAAATAACGGTAAAGTTGTCGCATGCATGTAATATACTCTAAAAAACCCCAATAAATCAAGTCACTGATGATTGGAACGATTCCCATTGTCTAGTCACGTACAGGACACTGTACGGGATTATAACGGTACGGCGCAACACATACAATTTCTTTCATGTGCCGCCGGAGATAAGGGATGGTCGGTCAGGGTCTCTGTCGCCAAAGAATAAGAAAATTTTCTTTGGAGACACCGACACCTTTGATCGGGCCGCCGGTGGCTCTGGCGGGCTTGACCAAAATCGTCTCCTCTCATCAGTGCACGAGCACCACTTGAACAGAACAGTGCAAGATCACATCAAAGATAACCAACACACACTCTCAAGATCCTGCGAGCGACAACTGTGCCGTTTCCTTTTAAAAAAAAAAACGAAATTAATCAGTGTTCCGTTATTTCTTTTTGAGTGTTTAAAATAATTATTTCCGTCCTTATTACGTCGACTGCGTTTTCAGACAGCTACGGATAAGGTAAGGCAGGCGCGGTACCAGCCCGAGATTACGAAGGGGGGGGGGCGAATATTTTACATACAAAATAAAATATAATATGTGGGCAAGCGCACATATTTGTGTTCAAAAATAACTTACACGAAACAGTTATGGTTAATACAACTTTATAATCAATAATTATTAATTAGTATTTGAAATAAAACTATACTATAACTTTACAAGATTACAACTGTATATTATAAGAATAATATATAAATATAATATATTTATGTATACAATGATTGTCGTGGTCGCCGTCATCGACAGTTTTCTGGGAAAAAATAACCATTACTTTGTTAAAAATGAACGAAAATAAAATCCTAATACACCGTTGAAAAGAATACGTTTCACTGAATAACCACGTACATAAACGGAAGAATTGCTCTGATAACCGAGTAAATTATAAGACCAAAAATAAGCCTATACAAATTGACAATTGTCTACTACCTGTCGACCGCGGCACTCAACGTATTAAAATTAGTTTTAAATCTTTTTACTGGGCATTTTTCCTAAACAAAACACAGCTTACGGGTGGGGGGGGGGCGCCCCCTCCACCCCCCTACTGAATGAAAAATTATTATAATTTAATAAATTGATAATTAATAATTTTATCATCGGTATACTTGATCGTTCTCGAATCACGACCTCGAGAGCCCTCCGACGATCAGGGGGAAGGTAATTACGCAAATTTAAAACAACAAGACATAAGTTAAGATAACTAAAAATAATTAATAACTTATAAATATATTTAAGGCATTCATTCAAGGCTTGTGTCCCTTGTGTTTGCCTTACAATTTATTCAGACCAATTCATCTCCCATAATTAAATAATAAATAATTACATTACTATATTAAATAATATTATATTATACTAATATTATTATTATTAATTTTATTTTTAATATCTCCTCTTTCATTTTTCTTATCTTTTATTTTTGCGTTATTACACTACAAAATATATCATATTGTTTACGAAAAAGAAGTAAGGAGTAGTAACGATAATGGTAAATTACAAATTTACAAGTGACAATTAACTTATATGTATCTATACATTCTACTTATTAGTTATAATGATGATAAATTTAAAAAAATGTATGCATAATATGTGTCAATTATTGTTTAATATAATATAAGTAATTATAAAATAATGATAATAATTAATGCATAATTATGTATATCTAATCAATTATATTATTTTTAAATTATTTTTTTCTAGGACTTTTTTACCGTTTACCAAAAAAACAATTAGATTAAAGTGGTGCACCGAAGCCCCTTTTCCACCATCATGAAAATTTTTCTAGATCTGTGCTTGAATCACTTATTTTTTCTAGAATACTTACCTCTATTGTTTGGTAAGTATTTATATTATAATATCTATATATGGTTAAGCAATATTGAATAGTTATACTTACATTTAAGCAGAGTTGTGACAACTTTAAAATAATATGAATGATGTTCATCAATATTTTTATTTTAAAAAACACCAAATTAATTAAAATAGGTACTATTAAGTAGATTGTAGTCTGAGTTGCGATAGTCACAACTCACAATAACCACTTACGTTTTACAGTAGTCAATAGTGAATAGGTAAGAAATAAGAAATAAGAAGCGCGCAAGAGAAGAAAAGTTTCAGAACTTTGCACTACAGTGCTTTCGTGCAACGTTCGTAAAATTCCCTAAACGTTCCCTATATACAACACTGATCATAGGGCTGTATTATCTTTTGACGACGTCCAATATTATAAATTCTGAAATTCATAACAATACATAAAATCTTCAAACATACCAGTGCCTGCTATTTTAAGCACTTAAAATGACACAAGACTTTACCATGATATTTAAAAACATCTAGTCAATTTTATGATCACAATTGACGGAAAAAACGCCCACGGAAACGGGAAAATAAACCCACGGAAAAAAAACCCAAGGAAAAAAAGCCCATGGAAAAAAAACCCACAGAAAAAAAGCCCTTCGAAAAAATTTAAATTAAAAATAAATGTTAATACATCTATATTTAATATAATTATTATATAATATTTTTTTTTATTTTTAATCTAGTTTATACAATCTCTAAATAAAAAAAAAAAGTACAATAAGCATAAATGATGTTCTTTTAGATTCTGAACGAAGTGATGAATGTATTGATTTTACAATGATGTGTGTTTTTTTTTTTTTTTTGTGTCTGTACAGCATAACTAGTCGAAATAATGCTTCGATTTCAAACTTTGGGGGTGGTTTCCGATGTAAAAATGAAGATCCTTGGTGCATTATAGAGGTCAAAAGTATCCCCTCGATTTTTTTATATGGTTGTAATTCAAAAAATAATCACTTTAAATACTTGAAATTTTCACCAAATGTTTAAGTTAGTGTTCTCTATATACAGCTTAATTTTCAAAAATTTTTGACTTTTTTTGAGTTATTTATAGACCACTGAAATTTACACTTTTTTTGAGAATTTTTTTTTTTGAAGTGTCGGTAAAAAAATGTTGGACGACCAAAAAAACTTGAAAATTTAATACAAAGTTCCTTATGAGTTTTTCTTATTGTAGCTAAAAAAAATTAAAAATCGTAAGTCACAATTTTTTTTAATAAGCTTTTATAGTTCAAAATTTTACGAAATCTGTCGAAAACGCGAAAATTTGCAAGTAATTTTGAAGTTGAAAAATCATAAAATTTTTTGCGTTTATAACTAAGGATTAAAAATACAACACTAAGTTCTACATAAGTTTTCCTTCAAGTAGCTATAGAGAAAACTCGAAGTATCATTATAGAAAAAATTTTAAGTGCGTTTGAATTTTAAATTTTTACGAAATAGCGTAACGATAACGATTTATCCTGAAACGATTTTAAATATTTGTTATTATTCAAAAAGTATGAGTCCTAGATACTTGAAAATTTTACCAGTTATTAAGATTGGCATTTTCTTTACATGATTTAATTTTCAAAATATTTTGACTTTTTTTGAGGTATTTATAAACAACTGAAATTTTCAATTTTTCTGAAAATTTTATTTTGAAGTGTCGATAAAATTTTTATGGCCCTATCAAAATTTAATACAAAGTTCCTCATAAGTTATTCTTAAAGTGATTAAAAAATTATAAGAATACATAGGCACAATTTTTTTTTATAAGCGTTTATAGTTAAAATTTTTACGAAATCTGTCGAAAATGTGAAAATTTGCAAGTAATTTTGAAGCTGAAAAATCATAAAATTTTTTGTGTTTATAACTAAAGATTAAGAATACATCACTAAGTTTTCCATAAGTTTTACTTCAAGTAGCTATAGAGAAAACTCGAAGCGTCATTATAGGAAAAATCTTAATTGCGTTTGAATTTTAAATTTTTACGAAATAGCGTAACGATAACGATTTATCCTGAAACGATTTTAAATATTTGTTATTATTCAAAAAGTATGAGTCCTAGATACTTGAAAATTTTACCAGTTATTAAGATTGGCATTTTCTTTACATGATTTAATTTTCAAAATATTTTGACTTTTTTGAGATCTTTATAGACAACTGAAATTTTCAATATTTCTGAAAATTTTTTTGGAAGGGTCGATAAAATTTTTTTGGCCCTATCAAAATACTTGAAAATTGAATACAAAGTTCCTCATAAGTTATTCTTATGGTAATCAAAAAATTATAAAAATACATAGGCACATTTTTTTTTATTAGCATTTGAAGTTCAAATATTGACTTATACGTAAAAATTACGGCAACGTTCAAATTATTGTGATTGTATTATGATTTATGATAGGTATTTGAGTTAATCAACAAAATAATATAAAACACACTTTTATTTTCGTGGGTTTTTTTCCGTTAGATTTTTTTTGGGGTTTTTTTTCCGTGGTCATTTTTTCCACCTACCCAATAGACTAGATGCCCCGCTTAGATACATAAATACATGTTTAACACCATATTATTATACTATTAAATCAGCCGCAATGACTTTGGATGGTTTGGGTGGACCTCAGGTGAAAATACCAAGACAGATCGTAGTAGTAATACTAGTAATTCTGAGAATAAAGAGCAATTTGAAATTGGGAAATCATCAGTGCACAATAAAATTAGTAAACCTCGTTTTATAGTTCTGAGAATAATATATAAAATATTAGATATTATATGGCATTATTTGAATATCTATACAAAATTACTTTATACCTAATATATACATATTTTATATTACTGCTAGTCAAATAATCAGAACTCCCTATAATAATTTTAAATTTTAAAATAACTATTCTTTTATATTTATAATTATTTATATAATTTATTATATCCATTTATAGTTATTTTTATTTAATTTTATTAATTTCTCTTTTTGCGTTAATACACAGAAAAATTTTGTTTTTTATTTTTCGTATCAAAAAGTACGATTTTATTTAATTCAACAGAATAATGTCTTCACTGCAGTGCTCATGAGCATGGTCGTATTCATGTAGGACCCATAAAAGTATTAAGCGACAGTTTTTTTGATATGTACCTACCAAATCTTAATAAAATATTTACTGTAGATTTTGGACATATAAAAGTATCAGTTTACCCGTGTGAATACCTGATGAATGATGTCAATGATGATATATTTGATGTGAATTACCGAACAAAAGTCCGGTTACAAAAGTCCCACGAAAAAAAGTCCGATGTCATAAAAGTTCCGCGAAAAAAAGTCCGGCTTAAAGATACCCAATAAATCGAAAACAATGAAGTTATATTTTTATATTATTATTTTTATTATCTTTTTTTATTACCAAATAATTATAAATAAATTACAATGTTTTTTATATTTATACGAATAAATCCTTTTTTTAATGACCTTTTTAAGTGCTTTTTTTATTTTTAGTGCATATTTATCAGTTTACGGGTCATATATAAGCGCAGAACTGTACTAGAGCAGCTGTACCTTAAACTTATTCTTTATAATCTGGTGTACATAATTTTCGATAGTGGTTTACCCCTCGTAAATAAATAAACCGGACTTTTTTTCACGGGACTTTTATGACATCGGACTTTTTTTCGTGGAACTTTTGTAACCGGACTTTCTTTCGCCGGACTTTTAGGTAGAATCCCATTTGATGTTATGATAAGATATTTAATGGTTTAAATAAATTATTTGAGCTAGATTTATAATAAAAAGCTAATAAAAATAATAAAATAAAAGTAAATAAATAATTTTATTTATTTAATAATACAAAACACATTTTTTGTATCTTTTCATCAGCTTCATGACAGCAACCAGATTTTCAACGAAGAAATTAGAGTTTATCAATATAATTTGGATGTTCAAGAAGTTACACGTTCAATATACATGCGATACGTACCGACCTGTATTGGGCTTAGACTTCGATACGGGTCGGTACGTAACTATCATAGAGTCTATAATATTAGACTGTCTATGACATATTAATATGTGTATGGTAACTATTTTCAGTCGATACGTATCGAGTTCTTCTTGAAAATCTTGCAAAACTATATTCAGTGACTTATCAAATTTTGAAATATAAAACTGATAGATAGTGCTACAATTTTCCCGGTAACTGCCGTAACAGCTGATGTCGTTCAAATGATAGAGATTCGTTCGTTTCTGACGTTTCCTGTTAATTTTGTGTGACGTGTGCATTAAAAAAAAAATATTAAGCAATGTCAAAAGGGACTAATAGAGTGGGCTGCCGTATTTGACCGTACGCCGGACTGCGATCCGGTTGTATTACTTGTATTTCGTAATATTTTATAGAGACCACGACATATGCAACCTGTTTTATATTGTATGTTTGAATACGTCTTTAGTGGTTAGTACGGAATTATCAGATTAAGCCGATTAGGAGAATGACAGGGTTAGTATATGCTTTCTTTTACATGCAAATAATTTGAATTAAATTATTGATTGTCTTTTATTAGTTTCTTTACTCAAATTTTTTTATTTTTTGTATTTTACAATTTGAAATACACAATCTATACAACATAGCACAATAAGTATATATGATATTATAATAGCAACATGAATATCTTGAATTAAGAAATCATCCATTGGTGACACTTGGCTGGGAATTAACGCTGTCTAGAGTCTACTAGTCTAGGACTTTGTTTTTTTTTTTTTTACTCAAATTAAATAACTTTTCTGCCACACAGTACTTACTACTTATATAATAAAAAATGTATAAACATATTGTATGCTTGATCACTTCCGGCACTCATCAGTTGTCACAAAACTCAATTATATTGTGTTGTCTTGTTATCTATTTTTTTGAGGCTTTTAAGAAAATAGGTAGTATTAACAATTATTATGTAATTACTCAATTAGGTGCCTAGTGCGGCACGCGAAATTTTAAAACATGTCACGGCGCATTTACCATCCGACTATCTTATCACATACAAGATATATGATAATAAGTTGACATTGATAACAAATTTGAATTTTGTTAATTACAGTGCTAATCATTGTTAATTAATAATTTTATTTTCCCTTTACAATTATTAGTTATTACAATACTTATCATTAACCTATTAATTTCAATTAAGAATGGAAGGTTTAAATTCTAAGGTACCTGTCGTAACATAATTAATATGTATAATATTTATTTATAACAGTTATTGCAAATAGTTAGCACAAATTTTACATGTCAACATTTCGGTGGTTTGTCACTAACATTAGTACGTTTTTGTTTTTTAATATTTATAGAGCCCTGTATGGCTGTATTTAAGTGTGCATTTTACTCATATGCATATTGATGTAGAGACTGCACAACATTCTCATATCTCACCTTCAACATTATGTTTTCTAACAACATTCAATTATAGCATATATCAAAAGAGTGCAAGACGTAAGAGTGTATGTGGAATAAATTATTTGTTTAATATAATTAGGTATAGGCAATAGCTCAATCAACGATAAATTAATAACAATTATAAGCTTTAAGTATAGTTCCAAATATACATAACCAATACTAAAACTATGTAATGTGATTCACAATAGGAAAATACTAAAATACACTATTATGGATAACACACTACACTATTTAATCTATTCTGTGACACTACTACACAATAATTTATTATTTAAAAATCGCTTATCGCACTAAACTTAACCATCTTCAGAACGTGGAGATTATTCGAGCGAAATAAAATACGTTTAAATTCGAAATCTAATCAATGTGTGGGGCTGCATAAATAATTTAATAAATTATTAAAATTAACATGCAACATATTATTAAATTCACAATAAATTTATTTTTTTAGCGTCCCCCTAGACTTTGGAGACTTAAATTAAAGGGGACGCATAATCTAACCGTAAATAAGAAGGGGTACTCAGTCCTCCTTCGTCCCCCCTCAGTTTAACCACTGATTGTGCTGCAATCAATCATCGTCTGACGTCATTAGCTCCTGGATGGGTGACCACCCGGGTTATTAGGAATGTACGAACTAAAGTCCGATAAAAAAGACCCCCGAAAAAAAGTCCGGTTTAGTTTACTGTTAATTTGTTGGCGACTTTATTAAGTTGAGTAATACTATTATCTTTTAACATTATCCATTATAGGTATCTAATCTTTATTACCTTTATGTTATAATTATCTTCACTTACCCTGGTTATTTTACCAAATGCTCAGTCGATGTTTTGTATCATAAACGCTGTAACCATGACCGCTGACATTTCTATTCCAAAATTAACGAAACAACACAATCTTGCAAGCGATAAGAATATATTGGAAGTAGAACAATATTAAAATGTAACATAAAAAAATCTTGCTAAATTATCATACGATAAACCAAGTAAGATTAAAATCTCCGTCACAATACCAAGTAGGTACTTTCCTCTGCTAAAATACGAAATCATTCATCCACAAAACATCGATTGAACATTTGTTAAAAAAGGTAAGTGAAGATAATTATAACATATAGCTAATAAAGATTAGATTCCTATAATGGATAATACTGAAAGATATTAGTATTAGGTGACCCAAATAAAGTCGCCAACAAACGATAAACTTAACCGATAATAAATAAACCGGACTTTTTTTCGCGGGTCTTTTTATACCGGACTTTTAGGTAGAATACCGGTTATTACTTATTACTGACGAGTGACGAATCTAAATTTCTTATATCTACGTCCTACTACGACAGTACGACTCCTACGTGGCTTGGCTACATACGTGTTACTACAACCAACCGTAATCTTCCTACAAATTCTAATGAGTTAGTTGCCAATGCTTTATTCAATCATAATTTTTAATATTTATTTAAAATATACCTGATAACCAATGTTATAAATAACCATGCAGTTGAAATTATATAATTTGTTTGATAAGTTTTTTTTATCTGTTAAACTCAAGTTAAATAACATTTTTCATTTTATCAGAAACTTGGGCATATTATGACATTATTTCTTGCATTTGTATACCGATATTAATATTACAAATTTCATGAAAAAATTAAACATTAGAAGAAATAATAAAATATTGGATATTTGTAACACAATCACAATGGGTTTTAATTAGCACTAATTTTTATCAGTGTGCATATTGCATTAAATCTATAGAAAAAAAGATATGTCAATTAGTAATGTCTATCTGTGTAATTGTATTAAGTTGTTGGCTAATTAAAGAGTATAATTAAAACAACCATTGGCTCTAAACTTAATTAACAAGGGGAAAACTTTAATAATTCCTGATAAATCTTTCCATGTGCCATTTACACTGCAAAAAAACAACTCCCCTCACTTCAACTTCAAAGAGTCGAGATTCCTACTTCGAATTATGCAAAATATTTGTACATTTTACTAGACAAAAGATTAACATTGAGACCACATTTAAAGTCCAAACATATTAAAATCCTTAACAACCGCCTCCATCTACCTAGGCCAATTATTCTCAAAATACAAACTAAGTCCACATTATTCAAATCTCTACTCAGGTCCATTTGAACGTTCGGTACTCAAATCTGGGAGTGTTCCAAACCTTCCCAAGTCCGTACTATCAAAGCTTCCCAGTCCATCACTCTTCGGTTAATAGCATCAGCCCCTTAGTATGTAACAAATTAAACCCTACACAAAGATCTAAAAATTCTAACAGATAACAGATTTCACTCTAAACTGTAACACCATTCCAATCCTTTAGTCTCTCACATATTCTTCCTGACAACCCACTGTGCTAACTCAAAAGAAATCGGAGCCGTGACCTATTAAATTAATGGATTAAAATAAATTACTGGAGGGTACACCGTTGGATAATTTCCCTCATCTTATGCTTCATATATTATTTTTATTATGTCAGTCATCTTTTTTACCCTTATTGTGTTATGAAATACAGATTGTAAATTTTCAAAAAAAAAAACTTAATAAAGTAATAATAAACATCTTTACATTTGCATTTTACTAAACCAACAAAATCATTAGCCATATGTATATATACAAATATGTATTTATAATGTAATTAATGTCACAACATATGCTTCAATTATACCTATGTACTTACACAAAATAAACAATAATAATTTGAAGTGAAAAAACAAGGGCCAAAGGTTAGTACTGTAAGTACTAAGTAGTACCCCCATTTTGACATAATAGCCAGTCTTTTATTAGTCTTATAGCTAACCTCTTACAGCTTATACAGTATTTTTTCACTTATTTGCAATATAAGGATTATTTTAATCCATTGTTCACCTTTGTTTCTTGTTGTAAAGTATTAAATTAAAATTGTAATCCACATTCAAAAATTGTGTTATTATATTATTTCAACTATCTAAATAAAAAAAATTCTCGTCTTGATTCTATTGTCATCCAATCGGTGACGCACACCAGGTAATTGGTAAAAGATCATATTAATATATATTTGCACATCATAAGTAATAGGATTGCCATTAGCAATAGTTAATAAGAAACACAGACTCAGGTGTATTAAAAGTTAATATAATTATATAACTAATATTTATAAATCTATATCCAAGATCCAATTCATAATAAAAATTATAGTCTTTAGTAAATAGTAAATGTAAATTTAAGATTGTAGACAAGTCTTAACCCCATAATTTATTATTAATTTTTAGGCTTAACTACAGCATGTTGGTTAATATATACAATTATAAGGTAAAGTTTTATTTTAAACCTCTGGATGGTTTATGATTATTACAAAACATTTAATAGACAGTTTCAACACTATCAGGGATGGTGATCTTAAGATTAATCCATATTTAATAAATAAATTGGTTTTGTTTTTCATTTTTCATACTGTGAGAATCATAATCCTGTTAAATTCCAGTAATCTAGTAACTTGATTTGAATTTCATCATAAAAATGGATTTTTATTTTTTAAATAGCTATGAGAACCTGATACATAGGTATTTGACTACTTTTTATCTTATCATTATCTTCCTTACAAACAATTATAAATTTGCTGATTTTTCTAAATGTCTGGATAATATTTAATCCTTATACGCTCATCAGTCGGGCATTAAAATATCCAACCTTATTTGTACACAAAAACCAAAGTTTATCAAAACTACCTACTTATTTTCATATACTTTAATTTTTTTTATTATTTACATGGTACTATCTCCCAATTATATTGTTTGTATTTATTTTTTGTTTAGTTTTGTTCAAAGGTCTAAAATGTCCAGCAAAATGTCTTCGATAAAATTTGAGCAACAAAATATACTAACTAATACATACATTAAAGAAGAACATATTGATGAATCAGTAGAATGTAATGACAGCTATGGTTGTGAATTCAATTATCAATGGTAAGCATTTTATTACAACATGATAGAGAGTCTTGGGCTCTTATACTTCTACCTGATTATCTTCTATTTGTCAATTTTATATTAATTTTGTGTGTTTAATTTTTAATAGCCTATTTTTAAGCACAAGTACAATTTATACTGGACAAAATCAAAACTCTACAATACTGACTTAAAATATTTCTGAATTGCTTTGAAATTAAGTTAAATATTATGTTTACATTATTTATTCAGAAAGGGGGATAAATGGGTAATACTCTGTTGTACATTAGGTGTCTACAGATTCATTGTATTGGATGTGTTAAATTAGAATTCAATTACAAAATAATTGTATACCGATAATAATTTTGAGTGAAGACAGTTGGCCAGTCTATAATATTAATAAGTATATTTTATGATATTATTGTGGTTAAAGTCATTTTTTTTTACTCTTAGGCATTAGTACTACAGTAGGTTAATTTTTTTGCCACAAACATTACATTTGATGTCATTGTTTGTGCAACATTTTTAAATTACAACAAGATTACTAACATTCTTCATCTTTAGTTTTGACCCCTCGAAGTAAGAAAATCAAAACATTTTTTTATTTTGCTACAAAAGATGACAGACACAATAAACAAAAATGTGGACTAGTTGGTACTGCTCTGCTGTACAGTAGTTGAAGAGCATGTCAATATTATATTTGAATTCAATGATAAATCATTGCATATGAAAAAAATTCTGAGCGGAGGCATTGTGTCACTGATCCCTAGTATAAATACTTGTATAAAAAATTAAATTTAATAGTTAAAAAAAAAATTAAAAAAATTTTATGGCTATAAATCACATAAATTTCAAGCAAACTTTTGTTTTTTGATTTAGAATAATTTCTCGGGAATTTCCTATTAACATTTCTCATGTTAGCTCTGAAAGGAAAAACTTATACATTTTTAGTTGAAAAATAATTTACAAAATTATTAAGTTTTGAGTTAGGATAAGATTATTGATACAAAGTTTATATAACTGTAAATGTTACCTACTTCACTCTTTTCATATACTATACATTTTAGTGATCTTAACTTAAATTCTTAGTTTTTTAAGTCATATTTTAAATTTAAATTTTACAATTTAGATGTAATTTTAATTATAATTATTGTTTCAGGTCAGTGCAAGATTCTAAATATATTACAGAAAATGTCAAAACACAAATAAAAACTGAAGTGGATATTATTGATGATGTTATATATGAAAGTTTTTTTATGAGAGAGAACTACAATTACGATCCATCAATCTTTATGTCTCCTATGTCTACAACATATGAGACAAAAAGCAATCCAAATATTAATGCCTTTGCTTTAAATTTAATATCTCGTGCACACAAGAAGGTATTGTGTAAAAAAAAACAATTCTCTTCTCAAAACAAAGAAAAATCTGATAAAGAATATAAATGTGGTATTTGTAATAAATCATTTTCACTTAAAGGTAACTTAAAAACTCACATTTGGATTCATATGAAAGAAAAGCCTTACAAATGTTTTATTTGCAATAAATCTTATTCTCAAGCATCAACTTTAATTACTCACAAAATAATCCATAGTTCTGATAAACCATTTAATTGTGATATATGCAAAAAGTCGTTTGCACAGAAAGTAAATATGAAGACTCACATGATGTTCCATATAGGTGACAAATCTAATAAAAAAATTTATAATAAAACAATTTCACAAAAAGAATATCTTATGAAAACACTTACTGTTGAAGATCCATACAAATCAATCAACAGTAATGAATTATTATCTCAAGGAACAACATTAAATACACGAAAAATTATTAAAAGTTCTGCCATACCATTCAAATGTAATTTTTGTAGTAAATCATTTTCAAACAAAGGAAATTTAAAAACTCACATAAGAACTCATACGAAGGAAAAACCATATGAATGCAATATTTGTAGAAGAACATTTTCTCAATCATCAAATTTAAAAATACACCAAAATACTCATAAAGTTCATTAATTATTTAATTGTGCTCTCTGCAAACAATCTTTTGTGCCAAATGTGCTTATTATTAAGTCACCTAAAAATTCATAAAATATAAATTAGTATAAATGAGAACAGAAAAAGTAGAATACTTTTCTCTTTATCTTCCATATAACACAGCAAAACCTCTACTAGCTAGCTAGGAAAATAGTGCAAAATTCTAAACAGTGGATGTTGCTTTGAGAACAAACCACAAACTGAACATAACAGGGAACAAAATTTCAGTTCACAAATGTCCGCTATTTCGAGGTTTCACAGCATATATTTGTATATTTATCCTATGTATTATATATAGGTAATTAGGTATAATATACATTTTATTGCATTTAAAAGTTATAGTAAAATAAATTTATCTTATATGCTTAAGCATTTATGTTAGAAATTATTTTAAGATTCAATATATTGTGTTTTGTGATTATATGTTACCGTAACAAAGTTTATATTAACCATAAAATTTTTTTTTTACATTTTGTTTACTAAAAAATTTTTTCTTCATCTGATATTTTAATTATCTGTCTACTTTGTAATTTTGGTAATAATGTTGTATAATTAATAATATATTCAAAAACAGCAAACATGAATTTCTCAAATATGCTAAAAATAATTTTCCTTTGAACTCTGTATTGAATAAATTGTCAACATTTTACTCACATAAGACTAAATTTACTCTTATCACAGTGGGACAGTTGATAAAAACTACTGTTACTTTTGGAAGGTGAACCTAAGCAAGTTAAAACACATAATGTCTCATTCAAATTTAGTGTTTAGAACTTAGCAAAGAGAAATAGAGGTATAGGACCACTGCTCATATAAATTACCAGAAGTAATATAGATTTAATTACCTAACGGTAAAGAAAAACTGTTACATAGGTATTATACATATTATAAAATTAAAATTAAATAAAACAATTATACCAATCATTAAAAAACTTTAATATTACTTAGTTTAGGTATTTGTTTTTACATGTGATTAAATACAATTTAATTGATCACCATAGATTCATGAAACAGCTTTCAGTTCTTCAGGCATATCATTTTTAGGGTGTTTGTTTTCAAAGTGTTGTTTATAAGTTTTAGGATCTGGCATCTGTGCCTAAAAATAAAATTGTTTACTGATAATTATTTAGATACAGCAAATTACATTCAACTAAGTATATACCTAGTATTATTTATTGAAATTAATACAAACATTTAAATAATCATTAATAATTAACAAACTTAATCATAAAATTTATACATTTATATTCTAAGGGTTCCACACCCGCATGTGTTAACAATAGCGTAATATAGCAAATTGAACGCTCAGCAGTTTCAATTTAGCTCCGTTAATTTAAAATTTTGAGTGAATTGACCTCTTATGAAAATTAAAGGTAAAATTATTATGTAGGTTATCACAGAGGCTTTTTTTTATATTTTAATTTAAAAAGCGAGTGTATGAGTATTTTTAAAATTGTAAATTGTTTGTATATCTTAAAATACTCATAACTCGCTTTAAAAAAAATATATAATAAGGAGCCTCAGTGATAACCTAGATAATAATGTTACCTTTAATTTTCAGAAGAGATCAATTCATTCTAAATTTTAAACTAACGGAGCAAATTGGAACTGCTGAGAGCGTACGTGAAATTTGGTATGGTAAGCACTTGTAAAACAGAGTCAACAAATGGAGATATGGCATCCTCTTAAGATTCAATTTATAAGACCCATTGCTTAAAATTTTCTGTAAATTTATAATATTATTTGTGTTTATAATTATATCATAAATAAAGATAAGATTAACTTAATAACCAATAACACAAAGTAAAACTAGTTAGGTCAGGTAATGCAATATCTGACCACCTTCTAGAAATCATTAGTTAATGATTATTTACTTTTGTGAAATTAATAACAATTTTTGGTACCTACCTATATATAATAAATAATATTAATTTTAAGTTGATATCAGTTAAGTTTCCAATACATGTTTATATATTATAGCATTTTATGAAGAGGATGTCAGTGCAATGATTGTTTTCTCTTTCTGTTAAGCCGGGTGCACACTAGGACGAACATTGTTGTCGAACATGTTTCCTGGCTCGACAAACCAATTATGTTACTTGCTACTGTACTTTAAAATGTTCGTTAAAAATACACAAAGATTTACCGCCTTTTAAATTAGCAACTTAAAGATTTCGCATTTGTATTATTTATTTAATTTTAGTAGGAACCTACATCTAGTGTGGAGTGAACAAATGCCAATTTTTCTAAAAAATTATGGGTTTTAATTTTTTTTTTTAGATTGTGAGCGAAGTGATGAATGTATTGATTTTACCATGATGTGTGTTTTTATTTTTTTTGTGTCTGTCATCACGTTTGGGGGCAGTTAAAGTGCTTTGATTTTTGACTTCAGTACCTCGTTTGATCAGAAAGTGAATCTAGTTGGTACTTTGGGGGGTCAAAACTAGAAAATGTTCAATATTTTTCTAAATAATCGGATAAACAAACTAAAAATTAAGGGAAAAACAGGAAATTTTACGCAAAATCAGTTTTCGACAAAATCGATTTTGGTTTTTTTGTAACTTTAAAACAAATGACCATAGATACATGACATTTTCACCGAATGTTTATATAAGTATATTATATCCACCACACAATTTTCAGAAATTTTCGACTTAAGTTGAACTATTCATAGGTATTTCCAATTTTCGATCATTATTTAACCTGAAAGGCTCTTAACATATTGTTACAATAGCAGTTGAAAAATAAAAGAAATTTATAGTCACAATTTTTTTTTACAAGCATTCAAAGTTTGAATTTTCACAACATACGTAATCACGAAAATTCATAAAAAAATTTTCTTTTATATCTAAGATTTGAAAATTAAATACAAGGCTCTTAATAAATTTTTACAATAGCAGGTGAAAAATAAAAGAAAAATATAGTCACAATTGATATTTACAAGCATTCAAAGTTTGAATTTTGACAACATACGTTAAAATCATGAAAATTCGTAAATTATTTTACGCTAGAAATTCATAAAAAATTTTCCTTTTATATCTAAGATTTGAAAATTTTTAATAATCTATTATATATCTCCTAAACAGATAAACCGTCTTCGCTCAGAATCGTTTTTCATATTCAATGATATAAAATCATTGAATTCAAATTTAATTCCATCCATTACAGTAACCCATTTGCAACCTACTGTACAGCAGAGCGACATCCACGACTTACCCGCTTCTTTTCAATATGAGTGACGAAGATATAATTATTGCAAGTGCAGCGTTTGTTTTTACATCGTTAGTTTCTCAAGCCAATTAAGCTCATTGTTCTACTTTTATAACAGATAGCATAATATAGAATTTTTAAAAAAAAAAGTTTCTCAAGCAAAAAAAAAATCTTTTTATAAAGGACGTTGTTGGAAACGTACAATTTTTGAAAATGTTTGTACTGAATTTTAGAAGAAATAAGCCACGTTCAATCATAATAATTTGAGTCCAATATTTTAATAAAAACAACAATTTACATATTTTTTTTAAACTTTCATTCGATATTTAAAATTAAAATTTGAAGTTTTGAATAAATCAATATTATAATTCAAATAGTGTTTACCTTTACTATAAAGGTAAGTAGGTAAACTTGATTAATAATCAGTCATTCTATGAACTTTTTGAAAGATAATTATTTATTCAAAAATATTTATCAATTTAAAGATAAAATATACATTTTATATTTTTATGTATAAATTATAGTTTATAGCAAATTTGTTGTCCAACACGTCTACACTGATGACAGAGTTAGCAAACATTTTCTTTGATGTTCGTTGAAATACCGCCTATTGAGCGAACATTTTAGAGTTATACGCGCACACATAGGAAACACGTACAGACTAGGTGAAACATTCTCAACGAACATGTTCGACAACAATGTTCGTCCTAGTGTGGACCCGGCTTTACATGCACAACATAAACTAAATGCATTTACACGGAATCAAATTTTATGTTTTTGAATAATCTTAAACTAAATTCACTAATTAAAAATTGATAAAAAATAATATTTTTTAGGAAATAACATATCAATTTGTCTAAGTATTGTCTTAAAACAATTGAAACATCATTTAAATTTCCAATTATTATTAATTAATTTTGAAAGTCATATCCAATGTAAAAGAATAATATAATATAAAGCCGATTTCATACTATCAAAAATATTATCTACTAAATTTTTTATTCTTAGGTTACTCAGAAATCATAAGGATTGATTTTAGGTGAAAGCGTTTTATCTATGTTTTCCGAGAAAAAACAAATATTGTACTGACATCCTCTTAATTCACTTTATTAATCATACATATTGTTTAACTTGTTCTTGATATTTGTGTACACATTAATTTACTTATAATTACTTAAAAAAGTAAGACCTTTACAAAATTATTACAAGTAATAACTTCATAATGGTTTTTTTTCAAACATGAAACTTTTAATATGGAAATTCAATTTTATAGTAATAGAATCAATAGTTTAGTCTTTAAAATGTGCAAATATTTCTGAATTTTCATTTAATTGCACACATTTGTTGTCTACCTATGCAAAATTATAGCTCATAATAAATATTAATTAAAAAAATTAGTAGAATAGTATTTTTTTGAGTGGCTAGGTGTGGGGAACTATAGTCTCCTAAACTCCAAATCTGATGACAGAGTATGAAAGGTAGAATAAGATTTAAGATCAATAATAAAAGTTGTATTATTATCAATTAATTAATAATATAAATAAGATTTAATATAGGTTAGTAGGATACTTTAATAAATAATTAAATTGTAAATAGCGTTGGGGTTTATAGTAAATAGGTTAACAAATTAAAGTAAAATATATACGTTGATCTCTAAAATCTTTGATGTTTCATTGTTTATTATTATATTATAATTGAATAATCAAAAGAGCCGAGATATACACAGAAGCAAGGATTTGAATATTTTTTGCAAATTGTATATTATTAATGATACAATATTCTTGTTTAGGTACTTTAACTTTTACTATGTTTGTATGATGGCGTTAAAACGGTTTAAAAAATGTAAATTGTTTTAAAGGTTAAAACGCTCACACTATGTAGTTTGAGAATTTAAAACTGATTCAATTTCAAACTGTTTTAACGCCATCATATAAACGTAGCATATATGTATAAGGGATAAAGTAAAAAGCTTACTTTACAAACAGTGCAAACGTGAATCAACGCTTTCTGCGCAGCTTTCTTCTGCTCATTGGCGCTATGACCCTGTTGCTTTTTCATCTTAGCTTGTTTTTCAGCGGCCTTGGCCTGCGACTGCGCTTTCTGTTGTCCCCTGGCCATGACAAACTGATGGTAAAAAAAAAAAACAATGATAATAATAATATAAAAGTTAACAAACCCATTCGGTCACTACTTGTCAAATAGGTTTAGGAGGATAATTTATTAGGTTGTAGAACACACTTACTGAATTGCGAAAAAATACTTTATCAACTAATGTAGCCAATTGGGACCGTATCGACAGCCGCTCGTTGAGCTGTCCACGAAGTTCGAAAGCAGGGTTCTGAGACCACTCTCGAGTCTTGGTAATGAAATCGTACGATCGGACCGCACGTCACTGTGAATTGTGATTGGTAACTAATGTTGGTGGGTCGTGGCTACTGTTCGTCGTTCGAGGGACCGCTGGTGAACGGAAAAAAATAGGTATTATGTATAAAACTCCGAAACGAGATACGGCGTTTAAGAACGTCGTCTCTCCGGTCTCCACTCGTCCCGAGTCACGCTCACGACTTCACCACGAGTAGACAATAATAGTCACTAGTCCGACATTCGCACCGTTATCACCCATTCACAAACTCGGCCGGGACAACAACACTGGAACCAATCACAACTGTTATTTGTAATAATGATAATACTGGTACGCCCGTATGTTTACCTGAAGGCCCATAAGGTAAATGCATCAATAGACCTTATACTTATATAATGCATAGACATAAAAATTCTATTATGTGTTAATAATGTGTCTATGCCTCTACGGGTAAATGGTAATCTTGTATTCTTGTAGATAGCTGATAGATCAATGTGGTCGAACTAGAGAGCCTGGAATCTGTATATTATCCAGGCTCTCTAGGTCGAATTCTTTGACACTTAACACCCACAAAGACTTTTTTTTCCACCATACATTTTGAGATGTGTATTGTATAGGTATTATGACGTAGATTTAATGAAGAATTAGATGCACTTATCGTTGATGTTGTTCTATGCTGATATTAAGTTTTTTAAACTTTTGGACGTGACATTGGCAACTAACCATACTAGTTTACCAACTTGGCGACTTTTTTTAAATCAAATATTCGTCAATAAATAGCACCTATATATTTTTTTTTTGCCTCGAAGATTTTCAGAAATGTTCAAGGATTTTGAACGTTCAGTCACATCATAAAATTTCATATATTCTGTGGTAACCTAGCCTAACGTAAAATACCTTGAAGGCTTGAACTAGCTGTAGCTGCTGTTGAAGGTTTAGAAATTAATTACCTATGTATAATATTGGTAATTTATCATAATATTAAAATATAGTCATCTACTTTTTACACTCTACGACCCTCTGTAATTTGTAATATTATGTCCACTGTTCCACCTTATCTTAATTATAATATTGTAAAAATTTTTTATGCATGTACACCACCGATGCTAGGGGGTACTCACCCCCTAAATTAGGTTCGGCGCCACAGTGTGGTTCAGTGCTTAATTTTGGGGAAGAAGGGACAATTGTACGAAACGATTTACATAATCAATACTATATACATTCGATACTGCACTTAGTGCAGTGCACTACATAACATTACTGTCATTACCAGTTACCACTATATAAAACACGAGGCACAGGCTACGACATGGCCACATAAGGCAATTACAATGGTATGGGGGCCCGCATTGCCAAATCCTGAATTCACTTTTGACGTTGGTATAATGATAATATAGTTGGTACTCGTCTCCTCAAACCTTAAAGCGGTTCTGGAATGTTGATTATGTTTGTGATAATCTCTGAACTCTGAAGTAGTGAAGTCTGAATGGTTCAGAAAATGTTGGACGATTTTGAAATCTGAACATCTAAGGACGGTCCTGGAAATCTTTGGTCAATAATTTTTTTTTTAAATGTTGGGTCTATTATATTATATTAATTTAATATATACTATATTATATATGGATCCCGTATCCATGTATACCCCGTGTACCAACTTTCAAATCCGTCAGCAAATGTTCAAAACCAGTACCAAACTACCAACATTCAAATACTCGGGACGATTTTTAAATTATTGGGAAGGTTTACAAACATCCTCAAGACGGTTCCTGAAAAAACCGTTATTATAAATATTTAATAGTAATTCTAATTATTCGTTATTACTTATTTGTACTGTTAAATCTAGGAATTTTGAAAACGCCAAAACACATATTATATCTATAGAATATTTAGTATAGAATCTCGATGATTTTTGAATGAACTGATGACGGAAAGACTTTTACACGATTCTGAAAACATTTGTTGATGAAACATTTGTCATTTGTCAATGATGTTGAAGTATTATCTGCACTCAGTCTTAAGACCAAATTAAACGTTTTTATCAACAACTAGCGGCAATTAAAAATATTAAAACATCTAAAACTTAAGACTTACAAATTTTTAAACCAAAATACAGTGTGCAATAATTCTTCATAGGTAAAATCATTACTAATAAAATAGCATCAAAAACTAAATATATTAATCTTAACTATAGTCACTATTGAGTAGGTATTTTATATTTAAAATAACATGCAAGTTAATTAAATATTACCCATAAAAGTAGCGTTTTCTCAATATATTTATTGTTTTATATAATATTAGGTATGTAGTATGTACTCAATACTCAGATGCACTTTGATAATTATAAATACACTGCCAATTGAAAAATTAATTAAAACGGTACATTTTGTTATGTTGTGTTAGAAACTATGTTACCAAACTGATAATTAAATAAAAATTATAAAGAAAAATGTTTAATTATATATTGTTCTATGATATTATACTTAATAATAGTATATTAATATGTATAGTGTAATAGAGTATAATAAAACATTTTAATACTTAAATACCAATTACATCTATACATTTTTATCTGTATTCCATGTTTAAGACCAGACTTTTAAAACCAATAAATAATTACAATATTAGATAAATAAAAAGTAAAACATTGCTCCTCACATAATATAGATGTTAAAAATATTTTTAAATTTTAAATTTTTATAAACTTAAAATAAATTTATGTTTTCATCATAATTAAATTTTATCTTTAAACAGTTTGCTTTTAGTATAAAAGATATTTTGATTTCTAAATTAAATAACAAAGACCTTTAAACTAGTAATCAATTAGACAGTTTTATATAAATTAAATGTATTAATTAGTTTATTGAAAAAAAAAAAAAATGATTTGTAGCTATAAAAAATATTTTTCGATAGATATATAATATAGATTTTTACAATAACTTGGATATCACATAATGTTAAATTAAATTTATAGAAAAATAACAAATTTACTTTACTCTAACGTGACAGACAAAGAGTTCATCAATTTTTAATGTTCAAGAGTAAAAATTATACATCTCGAATAAAATATTTAAAATACCACATTGAATCTGGTAACAAAAAAGTGGAAAGCATAAAAAAAATTCTAACGAATCTTTAATGTAATGATTTTGTTTAAATTATCATAAATATAATTTGAAAGATTAGTAAATAATAAAATATACTAAAAATATATAAGTAATCAAGCTGAAGCTCAAATAGAAAACTTTAATAGAAAATTTAGTAGTTTCAGTATCACTATTACTTACATCTAATAACAAGATTATACAACATATTTTGTCACTAGCCTCTTAGAATGTACAATTAATTTGGTTAAATAAACAAGTATTATTAGCTAATTTAAATACTTAAATAATTATAGTAAAAGTAATAATTTTATGTTTTAAATCAGTTTTATTTTGAAAATTGAGGAACTGTGTATATAAATTTGTAATACTAATAATTAAGTAATTTAAACAAAATCTTAAGTTGTCGGATTTAAAACTGCCTGTTTTTTTGCAAATGCAATAAAAACTTGTTCGAGAGTTGTGTCACCAACAGTATAGTCTTCAATTGCGGTATAATATTCTTTAATTGTTTTCATTTGACCAAATATCTCAGATAGTGGTATATTTGGATTAGTAATGTGATAGTGCAATAAACCCTGTAATATAAATTAAGTAATATAAATAAATTTATACATGTACAAAAATAAATTATTTTTCACTAATAATTTTGGTTTAATTCATATATCACATAAAATATAAAAGCAACTAGATTATATATTTGTATTCAGTTTTCAATAACAATACACAAATCTACTATCTTTAAAAGTTGTTTCATTCAGATATTATTCAGAAAGGTATCTCGACAAACTAGAACTATCACTATGGTTTCAAACTTATAAGCCTATGAACACTTCAAGGAACATAAATAAAAAAACACAAGCTGTCATTGCTAACTAATTTAAAAAGTGTTAATCTTAGTAAAAACACCAGCCAAGTATGAAAGTTACAAAACTAAATAAGGACAATAAAAGGAAAAAAATAGTGGTTAAAAAGTTATTAATACTTATGGGGCTGACCTGTTTTTTTGCTCAAAAACATCCCTTTTAGAAAGAACTCTCACACCTTAAAAATTATCTAATTTTAATAGTTTTTTGTTTTTGAAAAAGGAAAACGTGAACTTAAATATAAAGTATTCTATTTCTAAACCATATGATACAATTTAGAAAATAATCAATTTTTACAAGTTTTTTTTCTATTTTTTACTTTTTTTTTAAATATCATAATCAAAAACCTAAGTTTATAGTTTATCCTTATACCATAAAAAATCACATTGTAATTTAAACGAGATTAAACCAATCTACAGTACAAGGCATAAGAACTATTCTTGTAAAGCTTTTTTTGAGTTAGCAGTGCTATTAACATGTGTGCGCGTAGATAGTACTTGTATACAATTTCACTCACACTCTCACAAAGTTGAGAACTATTGCTCTAAGGAATTGCAGTACAGTTTATAAATTGTAGACAATAATGTACTTACTTTAAATAAAAAAAAGTATAAAAGCTTAATCTCACCTTATGTTCGTCTTTTAGATTTATGTCTGGTGCAAACTGTCGTTCTATATCAGATTTTAGTTCAGAAACATTGAAATCTTCAATATAACGTAGTTTTATCATTATTGTAAACCCTTGTCCATAACGATTTTTCAAATATTGTATATTACCAATACATTTCATAACACCGTCCACCATTATTGTCAAACGGTTACAAAGTGCTTCACATTCATCCATACTAGGTATTTAAGCAAATCAAATAATTATTACTCAATATAGATATTGTATACACATTACACAATGTTTTTACCTATGTGATGTTAGTACAACTGCTTGTCCACCTTTTTGACTAGCAGCTAATAATTGCCATAAATTACGCCTAGCTACAGGATCTACTCCACTAGTTGGTTCATCCAAAAACACAACAGGAGGATCTCCAATTAATGCCATCGCAGTGTTTAATTTTCTCTTATTACCACCACTATATTTTCCACAGACTCGATCTTTGTATTCTTCAAGACCTATAGCAATAATACTATTATAATGAAAATTCTAACAAAAACATTAGTCAAAGTATATAAATTTTAAAGTTTTTAAGATGACTAGTTTTTGTAGGAATCTTTTGGAAAAATAAATTGTATTTATTATTAATCTATTAATATTTCACGTTTACTAGCACAAAATAATAAAGTATAGGATACACTGTTTCTAAAAATGTAATGTTTTGCACATCAAGTGTGAACAAGGATAAACATTGGAAAGTACAGATTTACTAAAAATCTATTTTTATCTTTAAAAAAAAAAAAATTAAATCACTCAAAACTGACAGAGTTATACATGAAAAAAACTAATTAAGTAATAAATCAATTTAAAAATTATATAAAATAAAGAAGAAATTAATGAAAATCATAATTTAGATACTTTTTTGAGGCCAATCATAGCACACAATATTTTTATCTAATTAATTTTATACATAGCATTAACATAGATATCTTAAAATGAAATTATATTTATAATTGATATTACATTTGATAATTGTATTAACTATTATTATGTAAATGCAGTCTTATTATTTTAATAAATAAACATTATAGGTAACATTTAATAACTACATTTTCCAAAAGTTCCTTTAACCTCATTTTACATACCTAAAAGTTTAATCCACTTATCAACATGTTTTTTGGTGTTTGTTGGCGATATTCCTCTCAAAATAGCCATTAGTCTTAAAGTTTCTCTTCCAGTGAGTTGATCATTTATTGCATCGAATTGAGGACAATAACCAATCAAAGAAACATACTATACAGAATAATAAATTAATTCATACATGTTTTTAATCCCTAAACAATTCTATTCTAGTTTATTATTAACCTGATTTATATTAGAGCTGAGTTTGTACAACTTATCTGTCAGAATGGAAGCGTCACCTTTCGAAGGAAATGTGTCACCAGTTAAAATACGGAATGTAGTTGTTTTACCTGCACCATTTACACCAAGTAAGCCAAAACATTCACCAGGTGAAACGGCAAAACTTATGCCTCTGACACCGGTGAATTTAAAACTAAACTTTTTAACCAAGTCATCAACCAGCAATAATGGCGATGAAGCATTATCTAAAATTTAAACATGAAGTTTAATTGAGTTTATCAGTGATTTGTCTATAGGCATTTTTAATTACTTGAAAGAGTTTTAGCAGCATCAACTTTGTCCCTTTCACCACCAACATCTGGATCTTCATTCATATCTTTATAACTAACACCAGTTCCAATGATTTTGTTAAAAACAAACTGATATAACCGATTAAATATTTTATAATCAAATAATAATATGATAGATATATAAAGTATGCTACTAAATAATAAAAATAAAGTTTCTTCTAGTATGCCATATGGATTTTTATCAGATTTGAAAACAAAATAACTTTTTTGTTTAGAATAAATATCACCTAAAATTTTAAAGAATAGAATTAAAAATAACAACAGTTGCCATAAAAAAAAAAAATGTATATAAAAGTACTTACTCTTACACATTTCAATCATAACAGGTGATTTACATACTTTGCACATATTGTTTTCCCATGTTATTTGTAGAAACCCAGATATACATGATGAATATGAAAAATGTGGAATAATTAAAACTATTAACCTTATTATATTCAATGTGTTAAAATAACTAGTTTTATTATTCTCTCTGATTATGTCTTTCAAAATATACAAGCCAGTAGTTATAAACATTCCTGTAAAAGTTAACCACAAAATAATCAATTATGTAATGGATAATAACAGCTGAACCTAAAAATATGTAAATAAAATACCTAGTATAAAATTAACTGCAATGAACAATAACATGGAACTGACAAGAGATTTTTTAAAATAGCTATAAACATATGCATAGAGTATTGCACTCCATCCATAAATAAGTAGTAATGTTAATAGAGCACCTGTAAAAATCATATTTAAATTTTACATTAAATTAATTTGATTTAAGCTTAATATTATATTATCAAGTTTAAACTTAATAGTAGATTAACTTACCAACTTCATTTGAACCAGTAAATATGTCGTTTTTATCCAATAGATACATTCCAGCCAATGTTAATAAAACCACAATTATATAACAAAAATAATCCCAAATGAAACAAGTAACCCAATACATGATTGGTGAAAGTTTAGTCATCATTTGTAAATGTTTAATGCCACTTATTCTTTCATTTAATGGTAACGCTATAAAATATCCTATTAAATACAGTAATCCAGGCGTAAAAGTAGTAAACCAAAGAAATACTAGCGATATTCCAAGTCTTTCGTCACATACATTCTAAAAAACAAAATGTATCTCAAGCTCAATTATTAATTTAATTTAGACAAATGCCTTACCACATTATCTATATGAATAGGTTCATTAACTGTTGAAATATATGATTCATTATTTCCTGACAACTTTTGTAGCAAAGCATTAGAATACAGATTTATTGCAATTGCTGGAGTATGAATAGCTATATTATTGTATATAACAGTTGAATTTGTATGGTTGAAGTCACCAGCAATCATAAGATTTGTTCTATAATTGAATACATTATCTTTGCACATTTTTAATAGATCTATAATACAAATATTTGATTAGTAAATACATTTTTAATCTGAAAATACAATTATATACAATTAATTCGTGGGTACTTGAAATGTAAAGAGTATACTTTATTTTCTAATTGTAATAGTTGATATTATTAATGACTTATATTAACACATTGACTGCTATGCGGCCGCCGGCGTCCGTATAATAATATTAAGGTATTGATAATTTTTAGACCGCCGGCTGCTGTAAATTAATTTGGATTTATATTATTAACTTTTCCGTGGCGCTGCAATAATGATCTTGAAAATATGCTGTGGCGTAGTGGGAATAATTGCAACTTTTTTGATGTAATAAACATAATTTTAACATTTTTTTTTGTATTTTAATTTTTTTTTTTCAAATTCAATAGTATACCGTGTGTCCGCGGAAATAGGGTACACTTTACCACTCATTACCCTGTACATATTTTTCAATTCTGTTTTCGGAACATTAAATTAGACTATTGGATCTTTAATTTCGATGACTTTTCGATTTTTTTTACTCACGTATTTTACGAATGAGCGTTTTAAATAATGGAGGGACTTTTGAACAATTTATCAAGTAACTTATGTTAGTGATTTTTGTAAATTGAATTGTAAATAAAAAATGTGTAGTATAGTTTAAAATAATAAAATTAAAATTAAAAAATAAATGTTAACAAAATAATTTTTTTTTTAAATTTTAAATCGCTCTCATTCGGTCAATATTGGATTGAGAGTAGTAGTTGTTAGATCAAAATTACTTTAAAAAAATTCATTAATCCTAAAATGATATTCAAAATAGGGGTTGCCATTTAAAAAAAGTAAAGTTGTGTTGCGCATGCATAAAATACGTGAGTAAAAAAAATCGAAAAGTCATAGAAATTAAAGATCCAATAGTCTAATTTAGTGTCCCAAAAACAGAATTGAAAAATATGTACAGGGTAATGAGTGGTAAAGTGTACCCTGTTTCCGCGGACACACGGTATATACAAATACAAATTTATAATGACACTGAAAAATGTCTTTGGCATACCCATGATTGAGGCCGCCGGCGATTGCATGGCAGTCAACGTGTTAATACTGTATAATAAATTGTATATACTATGAATGACTAAGTAAGTTGGGAACATGATGAATCTAATTTGATTAATTTGTAATTTATTTTATAGGTGCCTACATTGTCTTTTGAAATAATTACAATATAATTAGTATCGTATAAAATATCCTAGACTGACAAACAGTCTCCACTCAAAATCGTTTTTCATATACAATGGTATTATATCATTGAATTTAAATTTAATACCATCCATTCCAGTAACCCACTTGGAACCTACAATACAGCAGAACGACATCCACTTGCCCTCTTATTTATTTGATATTAATGTGCCAAAGAATTAAAATTGTTTTTAAAATAAATCTGCTAATAAAGCTATTGAGTCTTATTGTTATTAATCTCACCATTAATTATATTATTTTCTGATGATGTTTCATTGACAGTAGCTTTATTTTTTTTAGAAATAGCTACAAATAATGGCTCCAAATTTTCAGAAGAGGTATCACCGGCACGGTAATATACATCACTATCTTTGTAGGTGTTTAGTGACATATTTAATCCTTGGGAAACAACAGATTGATTGACTATAAAATTAGTTGAACTCATAACTAACAAGCCCAACAGAATTGGTCCAATTCCCTAAAAAGAATAAGAATACAATTGGTTATTAAACAAATGCTACTCGTTTATTATTGCCCTGTCATATTATGGTACTTTATTATCATAACAGCAAAAGTCCGCTAAAAATGAATCTTTAAGAATGCAGTTGTTATGTACCTATTTATTAGTTATTAAGTAAAATTGTGAAATATTAATTTTTAACTGTGCTTTGATTAATCATAAACAATAATTTATCATGCATTTTAGATTCTTAGCAAAGCAAATGATTCAGTCTTTAATTTAACGTAGATTCAGTTACTAAATTGGAATTAGCTGGTACTTTGTCTGGTTAAGATTAGAATTTGTTCATACCAACTTTTTTAAGTAATCGGGGAAACAGGAATAATATATAGGCAATAATAAAATTTGAAAAAATCAATCTAGTTATATATAGTTGCAATTTAAAAATAAATAGCCATAGATAAATTAAATTCTCATTAAATATGTATACTAACAGTTTGTAGACAGGGTATAATATTGTTGGAGCTGTTTATGCTATATATTGGAATTTTTAAGCTGAACTAAAAGTTTGAACATTTAATATAAGATCCCTGTTCATGTAGAAATTTAAGAAATACTAAAAACACATTGAAAAGATTTTTTTTATAAGCAATTATATAATTTATAATATATGCTATGTGTATAATAACTAATTATAATTTATTATAGAAATCTATTTATTTGTTTATGGTATTCAAGTACTCATGTCAACCATAACACAAGTCGCTACTGGTAATAATAATATTAATTATTGATACCAATTAAGTTTTTTTTTAGTGAACATAAAGAAAAAAGTATTACTCACAAAAAATAATGACAAAAGCCATCTTCTATATGTATAAATTACTTTTTTTTCCAACAATACTTTAAACTGATTTTTCATTAAATTTATTCCACTTGTATATTTTGGCATCAATGCTAGAAAAAATATAAGAAAATCTATGATTAGTATTAAGTAATACTTATTTTAAACATTGCATTACATATAAAGTATAATACTATCAAGTGTCTTATATATAAATATGGTTATTGTTAGTTTTTAAATGTTGAAATTTACTAATATAAAAATAATTTAACAATTCATCAATTGCTAAAATTTACTAAAAGGATGGAAAACTTAAAATAACATATCATGTTTGGGTGATTATGAGTATATTTAAAAATTCAGAAATTCAGAATTTGAATAAATTAATTCATAAAGGTTAAAATGGGAATGAGCAAACTTGGTGAATAACAATGACGTTTTTATATTTATTTATTTATTTATTTTTGTATCTGTGTACACAATAAGTTGTTGTAATGATGCTCCAATTTTCAACTTCAGTAGTTTTTCTGGTTGGAAAGTGAATCTAGATGATGCACTATATGGGTCAAATTTTTTATTTATTTTGAGTTAGAAATTCAATACAAGATAGTATATACTATTAATAAGTGATAAATTTTCAATTTATTTTAAAGGTACCATTTCTATTTGAAATAATAGCAATATAATTAATATAGTATAAAACTATAAAATATCCCAGATTGACAAACCATCTCCACTCAGAATCATTTTTTGTATACAATGATATTATATCATTGAATTCAATTTTAATGTCATCTATTACAGTAACCCACTTGTAAACTACCGTACAGCAGAGCAACATCGACTAACTCGTTTTATTTTTAATTTAAGGAAGTTGTAAGAATGAAATTGAGGATACTTATAGTTTAATTTGCTTACCAATAATATTTTTAATTTTGTGATAAAATTTCATAAAAATAATAAATTAAAAATTACTTGTGACATCATTATTACATGGTTGTTTTTGTTCATCTCCATCTCCATCTGTGACTGAACTAAAATTAAAAAGTTTTATGTGTAAAGACTAGATTTCTTTATTAATAATTTTAAATATCTCATATGATTTAATATGTATATACAATATCTACAATAAGTTAATTTATAAACGTGTCCAAGCATCAGGCGGTGTCACTAGTTCCTTTAATTAGTTATTTTAGAGATAAATCCTCAATACATACACGTGTTCTAACCAACCATAAACTTTCTCAGTTTAAAACCTACTAAATAACCTTCCTGCTAATGGCCATAAATTTTAACGCCTTATCCTCAATAAATACATTTTATGAACAGTGATAATGATTTTAATTCTTATCACAGATCAATAAAAACTAAAATCCCAAAAATATAGAGAAAAATAGTTAAAATTGTCTAAACAAAATTGAACTATTTAATACCATAAATATTAAATTACAAATAATACATGAACAAGAACAACCAACAGTCAGTTAACACAATCATGAAATGATGGAAAATGATAAGACAAGAAATGACAAGCATGTATGAACTTCTCACCGTTGGTTATTGTTTTCACTAGAACCATTATTCAATGTTGAGTTCTTTTTATTGTTTATCCTAAATTAAAGTTTATACATTTGATAGGTTTATAAATTAAAAAATAAAGTTTTAAGTGATGAAATATATAAAAAAAAGTTACTTTGGATAGATGTCCCCTGTAGTTGGATTAGTTATTTTAACACTTTTCAAGTGGAAATTTTGTTTTTGAAATTCAAGGGCAGAAAATAGAGCACCAAATTGATTTCTTTTTCTTGCTGTTAGATTATATATAATTTGCGTTTCCATATCGGCCATCAAAATAAATTCAGGCACATACTGTTGAACTAAATTGGTCACTTGGTCAACATTACAATCAACTTCCTTGGTTATAATCAACTGGTAACTCCCAGAATCTACTGGTGTGTTTAGAGAAGATACTCCATCATCATCATCATTTTCTGATATATTTTTTTCAGCTCTAAAATAAATAAATACTGTTAAAAAAAAAAATGTCAAGTCAAAAAGTATCATTTCTTAATTAATTCATATTCCTGTCAAAAACTATTTTAAATTATATTTAAGTGTATTTAAGTTTATTTTAAGTGTTTTTAAAAGAAAAAAAATTATTTTTAGATAACTAGCTGTCCTGCTACTATTTTCCATGCTAAAAATGTTTAATTTTTTATTTCTTAATTAATTTGAATGAAGATTCATAAGATATAAACAAAAAATATTTTTGGTGTTGATTATTAAATTTTTATTTTATCTAAAAAGTTCAATTCAAGACCATATTTTTTAGCTAAATCCACATATACTTTAAATTATTATAAGCATAGAATTAATTTTTATTAAATGTTTCCACAATATTAAAAACTGTAAGTATAAACTCAAATGTAAATATATTAATATTGAATGTCAATGAATTGTTAACTTAAAAATATACATAAGCTAATCACTAAATGATGAAAACATAATTTGTTTAATATTCATTAAACATTAAATAAACTGTTATAATGTAATATTAATGCCAAGAAACAATAATTAAGTGGAAAACCTCTCATAAAACTAAACTAAACTAATAGCTAAATGAATACATAAAACTGTTATTATGTATTTCATTTCAATCTAAGGCAATACTATTATACAAATATTAATATTTTAACCAGACAAAAGTGAAACGCACAATTTATTTTATAAAAAAAAGATTACTTCAGAAAAACTTCTTCCATTGTTGTACAAGATATACCCATTCCTTTAATAGAGAATTTTTCTCTATAAAGTTCTAGCATTCTAAATACATCTGGAAATTGATCAGTGTTTTCATTTGGTAAATTAATAACTACTTGAGCAGTCAATGAGCTTTGAACTTCTGCTCCTGGTATAATTTCTTTAATTGCTTCAATGATTATAGACTCATCACATGGTTCTTTTTTAACAATAGTCAAGTTATAACCAGTTCCTGTTAAATTTCATGAAAATTATAATTATTTTATAATTTTCAAAATGATTCATTTTTTTCTTACCATAAGCTTTTTTTAAAAATAATGAAGAGCCATAACATTTAACTTTTCCATGGTCCATGATAGCAATCCTATCACCAAGGACATCAGCTTCTTCCATAAAATGTGTCGTTATTAAAATAGTTCTTGCTCCTCTAAAAGACTAATAAAAATAGAAATATATTGATATTAAAAACATATATAATATTAAGAGGACGCTACACACATATTTGTTGTCTCCGTCTTACATGTGCGTAACATAGCAAATAAAAAAATAAAATGTATGGCCTAAATTTTTGATCACGTTTAAAATATGATGGTGAAAACTTTGAAAAATTCATACAATTAATTAATTTCATAAATTTTATTTTCTATTATAATAATATTACTATTTTGTTGAACATTTAATTAGTACAGTTGACAAAATATCATACACTAAAAATAATGTTTAATTATTTCACATTTATTTAATTATTTCCAATAGTTATAAATGAAAATATCATTAAACACCAATTATGCATGAATCCAATTTTCGAGTTACTTTGACTTGTGCAGTTTTGAAACTAGAAAAAACTTTTGGCACAATAAATGTTTATAAAAAAAATATTCTACTGAATCTGCAGAAAAAAATTTGGGTCACCTTTTAAAAATAATAAGTTGTATTGCACATGTGCGTACTGGGAGAGCTAGAAATTTGAAATTAGTCTGAAAATATGTATTTAATTTAAGTACTTCCTAAATTCCAAAAATCCATTTCAATACAATGTAACCCAGCTGAGATATTCAGTGGTACCTAATATTGTGATCACACTGTATATGCATGGAGGTAATAAAAAAAATTAAGTTAAAACTTAAAAACATTTTATTTTATAGCATAGACAGATTGCAAAGCATGAATATAATGTAGCTCTTTAAAGGTTAATTAAAATATATAATTTAATGTATATATTTTAATTAATGTAAATTTTTACTTCATAAAATGAAAAAAAACAAGTAACATTTGCTCATGTAAACTCTGAAATTGTGATGATTAGATAGTAATATAATTTGTACATAGATAACTACATTTACTGCTGAAATTAAAAGCTTATTAGATAAATACATACCAAGAGTAAATCCCACATTTCTCTTCGAGATTCAGGATCCATTCCAGAAGTTGGTTCATCTAATATAAGTATCTGAAAAACAAAAAATGAATACTATTTTTAGTTACTTATATTAAAATATAGCAAAGTAATAGTATTGAAAATAAATCTTACTTTAGGATTGCCAACTAACGCAATTGCAAGAGACAACTTACGTTTCATTCCTCCAGAAAGATTGCTTACTAGTTCATCTTTCTTTTGCAATATATTTAAGAGTTTAAGCAAATGCAAACCTTCTGATTTTGCATTTTTTAATGGCAAACCTTTCAACTAAATTAAATTATAAAAATATTATAATTATTAATTTCCTTAAAATATTATATAGTGAACATTTAATACATACCATTCCAAAAAATATTAAATGATCTAGAGTAGTCAAATAAGAGAAAAGTAAATTATGTTGAGGACATAAACCGAGATTTTGTCTAAAATCATCAATGTTACTAAATAAATTATTTCCATTAACATTTATGGTGCCATATGTTGGAGAATATAAACCTTTAATCAAACAATTAGACTAATATATTTATATAATATAATTTATAATAATATTTATAAAATATTAAAACTACCTGTTATAATTGACATTGTAGTAGTTTTTCCAGCACCATTATGACCTAAAAGAGCGGTAATTTGCCCTTTATATAAGTCCAAATCTACTCCATTGACTGCATGAAAATTTCCAAAACGTTTATGTAAATTTCGTACACTAATTCCAACTTCATAATTTTCTGGAGGTTTTTCAAAAAGCCTACTACTGCTTTTACTGATGGGATCCATTACATTATTTTCAGACTTTTTCTTCGACCATTTACACAAGAAATTTAATGGTTTTGCAACACCAAAATTTCCTGGCATGACTGAGTCAATGTACCAAGCAAAAAATCCATACAAGAAACAATCAATAACAAATATCAGTAAAATAGAACCAACAGAAAAACTGTTACCGCCTTTTCCAGCAGTAAATAAAGTGGAAAATTGAAGACCTTTTCCTTGAGTTTCAAGAGACGATATGGCTATATAAGCTCTTGATACTGCAAAATTTGGAAATAATGTGAATAGTGTTTGAACTAGAATACTTGTAGAAGGTTTCACAAAATTTTTGGGTAAAGTGTAAGAGAGACACCATACACTACTACCAACAATTAAAGCAATTAATGGTCGACTGAATAAACTACTAATTGCAAAACAAAAAAATACTCCAGCAATCATGTACATCATTAAAAAAATCCATAAAAGTAATGGATTTGTGTAATTTAATAACTTTGTTTGACCAGTAGATACTTCAATACAAGTAATATAAGTAATAACTGTGATTGATATGGCATATACAAAAAAGTTGTGTAATATCCATCCTGTCCATATCATCCATGGTTTAAGACCCATAATTTTCATTAATTCTTTTACGCCCGAATCCTTTTCTTCAACAACTCTCTTAATTGTATTGGAACACATTAACAAAAAACTTAAAATTGTGAATAGCGGGAAAAATATATCAAATAATTGTTGAAATGTTGAATCCTTTACGTAATTTGCATAAGGGTACGACTGAATTTCTAAATTATAATCATTTATATTAAGACTACCATTATTATTGGCACTCAACAAAATAAAAGCTTTGTCTAAGGTTAACTGTAATGCTAAGAATCCCATGTTTAGATATTCATCACCATAATCCATAGGTCCTGGTATTTCATATGGTGGAAACAAGTGATCTGTTAACCATAATTCATTTGTGCTTCTTAACTTGTACTTTAAAACTTGGGACTTTATAGTTTCTTCAAAAACAATTCCAAATCCGCTATTACCTTTACTGTAACTGTTATTGAATTTGATTTTAAATTTGTTAATCATTTCATCTTCATTGATTGCAGTTTCAATGTTATCAGGAAAAATATCCAAATTTTTTTTTACAATGTTCATAATTTGTTCTGTTTCAATGGTTTGTGGAGTATATATAAAATGTCCCAATGAATGATGATTTTTAAAACTGCTATATAAAATTTCTTCAGAAATAGGGCTTGGTATTGTTTGATTTATAATTGTTGGTTCAGATGTTTCATCATTTGAAAATTGTGACTTTATATAATTCATGAAGTAAAATAACAAACATGGTATAATTATTTCAATTATAGTACCCAACCAATGTCTTTTTCGCAGTTGTAAGCTTTTCCATAAAAGTACTTTTAATTTTATCCACATCTTTACTTAGTTTCTGAAAAAAGAAATATATAAAATATATAGTTAGGTATAATATTGATTAAATTATTTTCTTTATTTAAATTTATTATATGTTAATTATTCTCATTAAAAGGATGTTGTAATCGCACAGAAGATAGACAGTATCCCAATTAAATATACTTGAAATATATTTGTTTTGAAAATACTCAAAATACGAAATAAATAATAATATATTATACCTCGTAACACTATGGTAAATTTTATATTGACATATTATTGTGCTTTAGTGATATATATATTAATTATTATTAAAAACTTTTGTTAAAAGTAATTATTACAGCTCAAATATGGATATTGTATTCATCAGTTGGTCAGAAAATAATATCAATAACTACAAAAATATTTAAGGTCAAATATAAACCAAAACATTTTTGGGTTGCGATGTTTACAATTGAATTAGAAATAAAAAGTAGGTAAAACAGATTTTAAGGAAATTATAATTTTATTTTCAAATCTCAATCTAGAAAAAATTTATAAATATATCTAGATTATTATCTTTTGTAAACATCCGTTAACACTTTGTAATAAAAATGATAGACTGTTTGTTGGTAAGAGAATAAATTAAGAATGGCTGCACCAATTTCACCAATTTTTTTTTTTATGTTCGCAATATTCAGAATGAGGTTTTAACAGAAAAAAAAATTTTAAAAGTTACCAGAAAAATACTGAACGGTTTTTTTCAATGAAATCTTTCTATATAAAATACAGTTGCTATAGGTTACATATAATATAATTGCCCTTATAATTGTCATCATGATTGGGCATAATAATTTAAACTTTTAATTTTCACATTTAGTCATATTTTTACTCCTTTTTTTTTATCATGTTTTCTATAACTACAGGGAAATTTTAATTTTGACTTCTCAAAAGTACCAAATAGATTTACTGTTCCATCAGAAAAGATGCTGATATTGAAAATGAGCGTATTTTAACTACCCCAAATTTAGATGATGAAACAGATAAAAAATAGATATTGCAAATACTACAATACATTAATTTGGTATGCCCCAAATCTAAAATTAAGTTATTGTCCTATCTATGTATTCCTTTATTACCAATGTTATTTTTAGTTTCAAAATTTGTTTGGATTCAGAGGTTAAACAATTTATGGTTTTCAGTGCACTAATCATGTTAATTATTATTTTTTCAAAATATTTATACATTTAAAAATACTCTTAGTTATGAAAACATTGAGTTTCCTTTTAAATCTGTAGTATACTAATAGGTATAAATAAAAAAGTGTATGTATTATTATCTATAGAATATTTACACAATGCGTAGCACTGTAACAGTGACCTTGAATTAAGATGAAACAAGCGCATAGGGTGGAGGCATTGTCATATGAGCAACTCCCCCCCACATTCTACCAAAAACAATGAAAATAATTATATGAAAGTCTCAAATTTAAATTTTACATTGAATACCTAAAAATTTAAAACAGTTATGTGGTTCAAAATGTATAAAATATTCCATTTTCATAGTTATGGAAATGTAATACAATATTTCTTAAAAGTAGTTAAACTGTACCCAAAAAATATATAGACAAATTTTAAAACATGGATATTTTAAGCTTAAATTTGAAAAAATTATTTATTAAAAAAAAATACCTACCTAACAATTTTAGTTACTTTGTTGTAATATAAAAATATTATTTGTGTATACCTAATTAAAACCCTTAACCTTAACTATTTTATTTTGAACACTGTGATCTTACAATGTTTACATCTAAATTAATCTAATACAATATTCTTAGATGTATTTAATAATAGTAAAATAATTAATTTAATAGCAATACCTATCAATAAATTATAAAATATAGGTACTTGGTAATTGTTTTTTATATACAATGATTTATCATGTTCATAATATAAAGTAACCTTTTCCTCTAATATCCTGAAACTGCACCTGAGTTGAATTACGGTTATAATAACCTAGCTAATAATTAAGTTAAACTGATGTTATTGAATAACTAAATTCTAAGTTTTATTATAGGTACTTTATAGAATAGGCATGGCAAAGATAGGTTCCAGATGCTCAAGCACCCCACACATATTGTGACCAAATTTTGGTAAGAAAATACTATAGCGGCATGCGTCTGATAAATGCCTAACATAATAAATTATAAGTTCTGAATAATCCATTTGACTTTGTTATGTTTGATATAAGAGTAAATTCACCTATTGTCAAACTTACAAGAAAGAATATTATCAAGTAAATCTTATAGGTTTTTTTTATTTAAATTTTAAAATGTACAAACAACTAATATTTTTAAAATGCTCATAATTCCCTTTAAAATTGAGTTAAAATTAAAACAAAAAGTCTGAATAAGTAGTTGCTCAGTTATTAAAATATTTATACTAAGATAGAAAATCTTTGAAAATATATGAAATAGGTAGAAGAAATATTAAATACCTATTTATACAAACCATAAATGTAGATGGTTTAATTTAAACAAACATTTTCAAATCACTATAACCTTCATATCTTACAAACCCGTTATCGTGAAGCTATTATCCTTAGTATACAAAGTTTAATAATTCAAAAACTACTTGTTAAGATTTTGTTTGGCAAAATTTTTAGTTCAATTATACGTTTAATCATTGACAGTAAAAATTGAAGTTCTTATTAGAAAAATATAAGTTTATATCTATAAAAGATATCTCTTATATGTAGGTGGTACAAAAAATCACAAGAATTTGAAATCATGGTATTTTAGAATACTAAAAAAATATTTAAATTTAGATTTTGAATAACTGCAATTATAGAAGAAAAAAGTGGAAGCATGCTTGGTGAATCACTCCGTATATTTTATAAGTGTGTAGATGATGTGAGTATAAATACATAGTATTATATACAAGTTAATTCTGGATTAGGTAACCACTAAGCTAAAATATTAAAATGCATTAAATAAGTACTTACCCAATACTTGAATGATGTTAACAACCGTGACAGTCTGGTGACTACTGACTACTAACTAGCTACGAAATTTATATTTAGTTTAGGTAGGTAAGTAACTCATATCACATACAGAAGAACAAAACAATAGTGCTAATGAAGCAACTATAAACTAGGTATGGACATAGAAACGAATAATAATATTGTCGATTTACGCATCATATTATATTTATGTACTTATAATTATACGAAAAATAAAAAGCATCGATTAAAAATTCGATGTCAGAAACCTGAAACCCAACGAACTGTCGAACTAACGCATCAACGTCGACAAACTCGAGTCTCGACTCTAACCGTTATCTGTGCTAACACCTTAAAAAATAACAATTATTCTGTTCTATTATAATGTCTATGCTAACAATGTTAATAGATAATAAATTATTGCGGTTGATGAATGGTGATTATTGATTAGTGATAAGGAATAATAACGTTGCCTGAAATATTCATGTTCATACCATTTCGTTCCCACGGTCTCATATTATTCATACTTACGCTAAGTATTACACATTTATAACTTACAAGTATATGTCTCTAAGATACTTGTACTTGTATAATGTCTACTAAACATTAAAACATATTATGGGGCGTTTAAATCTTGCAACCGGGCCATTTGCGGGCAAATTTTTTACCCGCCAGAAGCACTAAGAATGTAGATTTTAAATAAATCAGGCCTACGATTAAATATTTGAAGATATTAAGGATGTATCTTTAATCGTTTAATCAGGATCAGGATCACTGATCAGGCTTAGCACGGTTTAAGACAGCAGTTCCCAAACTTTCTCAGACTTAGAGCTTTTTGGAACAGTTTAGGAACCACTGGCTTAAGATATACTATATTTATAAATATTACTGTAGGTACCTATGTCTTAAACCACAAAACAATAGCTTAAACCGGGAGCCTGATACGCTTCGGCATCACAGCCCAAGTGCCAAAAGTTTTTAGATTTAAGAGGGGAGATTATTGGCAATTTGGCATCAAATTATTACAATTTAAAAAAAGGCTAATTCAATTTAATTTTGTAAAAATGACAATCCCTTTCTGAATTATTAAATATTATATATATTTAGCTTATATAATACCTAAACATTTTGTCAAATAATTGTTAAGCTTATAAAATATATGTTAGTGTTTAACGATTATTTAAATAAAAAAGATAAAGTTGCTACTATAGTAAATTGGTAAACCATATATCATTCTACCACTTCTACCTGCAGTAATTAAAAAATATCTGTATAATAATATATTAATATGGTACCTACATCGATATTGTAAGTATTTTTTTTTTTTTTTTTTATAGTCGGCAGAATCGATAGCCAGCCCCCACCCCTTAAAATACTTAAATATTATTAATTAATTTACTGAAAATATTTTAACCCCACTAGCCCCGATAATTTATCCTATACGTTCTTAAGAAATTTTATATGTACGACCGAGAGAATGCAACAAGGAAGCGTTCAAATTTTAAAATGTTGTTCCTATTATGAGTTATGGCAACGGGGATCGCGGAATAAAATGACGTTCAATATTTCTTTAATTGACGAGGTATTCAGTATAGTCGTATCAACATATTATATTATTTTATAGTTGTCGAATAGTTTTAATATTAATAAATGATAAAAAGAAGCGTTATTTAATTACCAAACATTAAAGAATTTAGAACACATATTCTAAATACTGATACTTATAATCGTTTTGATATTTGTTTTCTACATACTACTATAATATGATGAATGATAATTATTGAAAATAGTTAACGACTACGTGATATAATATAACTAATCGAAGTCGATGAATAATTGATTGATTACTCATAATTATAACAAATTTTGTAGACGTATTGCTTATACTAATTACTACTTAGTATTTAGTATATAATTTGGTCGATGAATTCCCGAAGTGCAATCACTATTATTTTTTGTTTAAATATCTATGAAATGTAAAAAACTAGGTACTTAACATTTTTGATTCCAATGTTTCCATTATTATGGGAGTTATGACAATATGGAATTTTATACTTTACAAATATTACCTACTTTATTGCCTTATTGGCAATATTTGCATATTATTATTTGCTCAAGACAATGTTGAATGTAGATTGTCATCTTATCACAAATGCCACACCTACACGTCCATAAATTGTTTTAAGTTAAAAAAGGTCGCTTATTCATGCTATACTCTTTCAAAGACTTGCGATATATCTAAAAAGGCAATAGAAGTGCAATATTATAGTTTATTTTCAAGTGAGGAAGAGATTAGGTAATCTATAAATGCGATTCGATGAATCATGCTATGCTTGGCTAAAAAGTCTGGGATACTGGGAATGTTATGTCTTAAAAAAAACCCCAAAAAAGTATTAATACTCAAAAATGTAAAATAATGCAACTAAAATATTCACTTATATGTTTTATTTTAATCATGCTTTTAACAAAAAACTATTTTTTATTTAAATTGAATAGTTTTATGGGACTTAAGAATTTATAATCTTCTAAGAGGAAATAATTATTTTGGCTTAATTTTCTGCCACTAACTTATACAGAGTGTCCCACAGAGATCTGACATTCTGACAAATGAAATAACTTTTGTTCTAAACAAAAATAAAAATTTCTTTTAAATATAATTCATAGGCACATGCGCTACATTTTTATTTTTTAATACTGAAAATAAAAAAACTTAAAAATTGATAAAATTTTTTTTCGAAATATTCAATATAATTTGTAAATCTGATTATTAGAAAAATGTATATGGTAAAAACATTTAAGTCAATGGCTGATTATTTTAAATATCAATATTTTGGTTAAGTAAATTACGATCTAGTTTATGTTAGAAACCTTGTAATTTCAAATAATAATAAAGTTTTTTAAAAATATTTTAAAAGAACATTTTTAAATAAGTGCATGTTAAAATCTAATAATTTTTTTATTGTATTTATTTTAATAATATGCCATGTATAAACTATAAATTACTATAATTTACCTAACGAAAATATTAATATTTAAAAAAATTGTAAAAAATCAGCCATTTGACTTAAGTAAGTGTTTTTACCATATAAATTAATAAATATTAAATATAAATTAAATTATTATTATAAATCAGATTTACAAATTGGCTATATTGAATATTTCAAAAAATTTTTTTATCAATTTTTAAGTTTTTTATTTTCAGTATTAAAAAATAAAAAATGTATTCTAAAAATGTAGCGCATGTGCCTATGAATTATATTTAAAAGACATTTTTTAAAAATATTGATTAGAACAAAAGTTATTTCATTTGTCAGAATGTCAGATTTCTTTCATTGGGACACCCTGTATAGGTAGTCTTGATAAATAGGTAAAATCCTTATACCTAAGCACGTTAAAGTTTTATTTAAAAAACTGAATTTTAGTTAAATGCCATAAGAAAAAATTCTTTAAAAAATGAAAATAATAACATATTGAAAATTGTCAATAAATTCAGATAAAAACTTCTCTTTATGATTTAAAAATACATGAAATGTATGTTATATTACAAGCATTATGTGTCTAGTTTTGAAAAACAATACTAAGTGCATTGAAATTCCAGCCATAGATAGAAAGAGTCAATAGATTTTGACATATTGTTACCTATTTTATTAATATTATAATAAATAAGAATAAGGATCAATGAGCATCGCTCTGAAATCTGATAAGTAAAATTACTAAAATTAAAGAGCACATTGTTAATACGCGTCTGTAATTACTCAACAACTACATAAGTAGATTCAAATATTTTTAGTTTTTAAATGAAAGTATGGCATAATATCATCATAAAAACTATTATCACATGTTCGTGTACAATATTTCAATATCTATAGCAGATGATAACTACCTCCAGATATGTCTGAAGAGTTCTAGCCTATAAAGGCTATATATTATTGTATATACTATACAAATACAATAGTACAATACCTACATGGCCACATTATACAAATTTATAGTACAGATTAGGTGAAAGTTAATGACGTGATAATTCTAGTTTGATTATTGGCTATCTTATGAAAGTAAAAAAAAATGTAAATGTATAGATTCAAAAAATTAAATACGCAAAATAAAAGTATAATGTTTGGACTATAATCATACCATAATGAAACTAGGACCTTGATACGACTTGGTACATAACAACTAAATTTTTATTAATATCAATTTTTTCTGTTTTCAAATTATTAAGAGGACGTTTCACCCGCATGTGTTGTCTCCGTCTTACAAGTGCGTAACATTACAAAAACTTTTACGCGCGGGAAAGAACCGAGAAAGATACAGTTATAACTAAGAAACGAAATTTTCATCACATAAAAAGGAGAATTTTGTCTGTGCAATATCGTTTTTATTTTTTCGATATCAGAACTACAAAAAAAGTTATTCATGCTTAAAAAACGCAAAATTAATGTATTA
This sequence comes from Diuraphis noxia, assembly GCF_037042655.1. Lineage (NCBI taxonomy): Eukaryota > Metazoa > Arthropoda > Insecta > Hemiptera > Aphididae > Diuraphis > Diuraphis noxia. The sequence continues at coordinate 54,374,223 of NW_028301713.1, forward strand.
TAAAACAATAAGAATTTTTGTTGTATAAGTGATATCGAAAAAATAAAAACGATATTGCACAGACAAAATTCACCTTTTTATGTGGTGAAAATTTCGTTTCTTAGTTATAACTGTATCTTTCTCTGTTCTTTCCCGCGCAAAACAGTTTTTGCAATGTTACGCACTTGTAAGACGGAGACAACACATGCGGGTGAAACGTCCTCTTAAATCATATACCTTTACAAAGAATGTATTAGTAATAAAATTGTTATTCTTATATAAGTTAAAACAATATTTTTTTTTTTTATTCAATATAATTATTGAGATCAACAACACATAAAAATATAATTATTTTCAAAAAAAAAAAAAAAATTTGGAAACAAAATTAATATTCATGTCTTTTTCTTTGTCATTGATATAATTTAATCTTCTTTGGTAGCTACCATTGGAAATCGTACAACACGTAACTCTGTACCATAATCACATACAATGCTGTCCGATAGTGTTAATAATTGAGTAACAACATTACAATCTGAATCTCCTAAGCTAAACACTTTCACTGGTTCTCCTGTTTGCACATCCATAATAACTATAGAACCCTGAATTCATAAAAACAATGTTATTTGCATTAAATGTTTAACTTTTAAAATCATATTAAAAAATTACCTGTTTAGAAGTAATAAGCAAATTGTGTGTTAACATCGCCAAATCATAACAGTAAACATTACTCTATATATAAAAAATGTAATAATGAAAATAAAACTCAATACATTATCAAAGATAAAATATCTCACAATTTGAATACTATTAAGTTGGTGACCATGAAACCTATCCCACACACAAATTTTATCATCTTGACCAATGCTAATAACATAACTAGCTGAACATGTTATACCTAAGACTCCTCCATCATGACTTTGAACTGTATACATGCACGTACCTAGAAGTGAAATAAACTAATAAGTTATAATTACAAATATCAAGTATATTATTAATATTAAATATTATTCAATTTGTATGAAATAATTTATTATTAACAAACCAGTAACTAAATCCCATACACATAACATTCCATCTTGACTACCAGATGCAGCCATGTGAGGATTAACTTGATCAATGAATAAACATGTTATTGGCCCATAATGGCCATGTAAGGTATATAGTAACTGTCTATCTTCAATTCTAAATACCTAAAAAAATGTAAAAAATTGACAAATTAAAATATTAATTAGTTGTTGATAAGTTTTAGGGAAGACTGGGAAAACATTTTAGCCTGAGAAATCTATATTTTTATCAGCCTTAACATTAAATCAACAAAAATGTGTAAAAATTCAAGTGGCCCGATGTTTATTTGAGGGTTTTATTCAAATTTTTAAAATAACAACTAAGATTTTCAGTTTTTTAGTTATTTTCATAAAATAAATATAAGAATTAAAATTCATCAATATATAGACAATTAATACTATTACTTATATTAGTATTAACATTATCTATACATGTATAGATAATAAATGTGATTCCCTGAATTGTTACTATACTGGATTATTGTGTTTTTTTTTTTACTTCATTAGTTTTGTATGGTGAAATGAGCATTTTTTATCTGACTTAGTTCAAAGTTATACAGTAATTTGAAGTGCATACACAATGACAAATATGTACAGCAAAATTTAAAAAATATTCTTAAAAGGTAAATAAATTATTGAGTGAAGCTAGCAAATTATACACATATAGAATGGACAATTAGTGTACCTGGCCTATGGCATCAGGCATCTTTTTCAACTCCCTATTGCTTAGTGCATAATGCAAGTAAAAACATTAAACCTATACTATTTTTCATAGAATTGAACATTTAACATTAAAGTTTAAAATTTAACATTTAACATTTAACAAATTTATTTTTTATGTAATTTACTACTTTACAAAATAATTACAAAAATATTTTAATATCTTGTATTTGGTTTTACTAACCTTAAGTGTATGATCTTGGCTACCAGTAACAATGTAAGCTCCATTAGTTTCAAGAACAGTAACTGGTTGATTATGTGCCTTTAAAGCTTCTATATGAAGACAACGTACAGTATCGTTAGATGACTCTAAAGTGTGAAGAGATGAACCTACACTCTTCGTTCGTACATGTTCTACAGTAATAAATAAATATAGTTTAATAATAATAAATTAATTAAAAACAAACAAAACTATTTTTTCTTATATATTTACTTCTGAGCAAGAAATTAGTTTTAGGTTTCTCTACAGATTCTCTCAAGGTTGATTCACTAAAAATATCAAGTTTGAAGAATTCTAGAGACCCATTCAACCGTACGGCCACTACATATTTATTGATCAATTTAATTTCTGTGAATCCATCATTTATGTCACCTTGCCACATACACTAAAGTTTTTTTTTTAAATAAATAACAAATTCAATAACTTAACATTTAATGTCATACTTTAAGTATCCCCTTATACATATCCCAAAATTGCAATGAACCATCAGCACACCCCAGAACAACAACATTTTCATTACAATCAACACACCATATCTGAGAATTGACACAGATCTCATTTTCAGAATTCTGTTTGGATCGTTTTTCCAATTCATTTTGGTCTGAATTAATAATATGTCTTGAATTGTTCTTATCTTGGCTAATTATATCATAATTTGCGTTTTCAATAGAGATCACATTTTTACACCTTGCACATAACCTAGACAGTTTGTTAGATATGTATTAAAATTAACTTTACTAAATAAAAATTAACTCTTACTGTTCCATATTTTTAAAAGACTCTAGAAAACCATAACTAGACATAGAATTAGATTCAGAAAAAGAGTTTAAAAAATCATTTGAGAAGTCTTCAGATAAATTTAATTCTTCTGTATCTTCATCACTAGCATTGTTCAGATTAGACCTTAAACAAAAATAAATTGATATGAAAATATGTATATTTTTTTTGTTTTAAAAGTAATGAATAATATAAATTAGTTTAACTTTAAAGAAGAGGTCATCAAATGGCAGACCTCGGGTAGTATGCAACTTGTGGACAAATTTCAATTAGGTTAGCAACAAGAAATGTATTCTTTAAAATATAATTTTTTTTATGGTGAACTACTGAACTAATAGGTTTTTTACTTTAAATTTACTTTTTTTTCGTGTTAAATATGTACATTGGATCTTGATATCTTTCAAAATTCTTAATGTAACTGGCCTAAGATATTTATTGATGAGCCCTGCTTTTTAGTGTATAATACCCAGTTCCAAAATTTCAAGTCTAATCTAGAGTCAGATTTAGGTATACAGTGGCCACACCGTGGAGTTATTATAATATGGAGGGTCCCCAAATAAATAATCTGGACTTGATAATTAATTAAGATTTTTTATTGTATATATTGTACTTAATATCTACTTACTACTTTTTGTATTTTACTACAAAAGTTACTAAATTATTAAAATGGGTATATAATATCATGTTTATGGAAAATAGTGACATTATTCACTTAATAATAAGCAGATGTAAACTATATTAAAACTTGTTTGTTTACCTAGTAAACAGAACTAATAATTTTAAATTTGTGACAGAAAATATATCAAAGACCATCAATTTACAGTTTTGACAGACAATATCTGACCCATAAACATTTATTTAGAAACAAATTGGTAATAGAATTATGATTTATGATATAGGCACAAAAACTTGTCTTTAAAATTTCTTGAATTCCAACACACTACTCATTATTTTATTTTTATATAACAAATATTACATACTAAGTGTAACACAAAAGTAACTATTATTAGTCCATTTAAATGGAAAAGATTCTAAATACTATTTTTTTTTAAATTTATTTAAACAATATTTACACTATAAGGTCATATGGAACAATATGAAAAACCAAGTAATATAGGAATACAACAGTTATATAAAGAGCCAGACATAGTAGCAGTATTAAAAAATAGGAGAATGGCATGGGCCGGTCATGTATGGAGGTCAAAAAGTCTTATGAAAGCATTTTTTAAATGGAAACCCCAGGGGAAAAGACCACTTGGCAGACCGAAACAAAGGGGGATTAACAAAGTGGAGAAGAATTTAGCAGAGATTGGAATACGAGATGGAGAAACAATAGCACAGGATAGAGACAGATGGAAGCAAGTTTGTGTTGCGGTAATGGGCCTTAATGGCCTTTAATAACCGAGAAGAAGAGAAGAAGAAGAAGAAGAAGGTCATATGGTTTAATAGTCAAATAAGATATTTTTTTTTTTGATATGTATAAATATAAATTAAATATATTTTTTTGTATTTTACTGATGAATAATTAAAAACTGAAGGATCCCAGAGCATCAGTCGTTTCATCACCTCGCTCCCTAAATCCAACCGGGGCTTGATAATTTTGTTTTAAGGCATTTATAAATACATTGAATAAATAATTATATATTTACATATTACATTTTTAAAGATTTTTATGGCATGCAAATTAATGAACACAATAATACTTTAAGCTCAAATAATTTTAGATCAATATCAGTGTTTTTATTCTACAAATAAAGTATTTCATATCAATTTATACTTTTAAGTTTTCGATGAAAGTCAATGAGTTTTTTCTTAGTTAGTTTTCATTAATAAAAAATAAAAAAAATATTAGTATAAAAAAAATTATAAAGTTGCCCAACCGTTTTTTTTATCGAAATTTACCTATCAATGGTACTAATCAATTCGCCAGTTAATGCATTCCAAACATTAATACAACCAGCAAGGCATGTACTAACAATAATATTTCCATAGGTAGCAATACATTCAATTGATTGTGTGTGCCCTTTAAATTCAATTGGAACTGCTTCTAATATAACCTAAATAAGAATTTAAATCTACAGAACTTAAATAAAGTGATATTAAACTATATTATAAACTGTACATACTTGTATACCAGAGTCATGCTGTATATAACTCACATCATGACTCCACCCAGCTCTCCATTCAGCATAGTTACGACTGCAGACACATCGATACAACATTATCAATGTGTACACTAGCACTAATATGCTAATTAAACATAGTACAGCAATTAATATTAATTCTGATGGTGAAGTAGGTATAAAAGGTTCAGATGATTTATCAATAACATTGATATCTTTTCTATTTTCCAGTGGCGCTACTATATGAGTATCTAAAAAAAAAAAATTATGAGGCACATTTGGCAACAACTATTTTTAATTTAAACTGTTTTAATAATTTGATATGAACATACCAACAAAATCAAAAGGGTCAAGAGCAGCAGCAAAAGACTTCCAATGGGATGGAAATGATTTATCAACATCATTTAGAGATTCACGTAATGACATTGCTTTTTCTGGTGACACAGAATGAGCCACGTGTATAGGTTGTAATACAGAGACATAAGATCCAGCAACACTCATATTATACATGCCCAATAAAAATTGCCAATTATACCAAGAGAGTCTAGGCCAATGGGGCCATTTTTCTGCATTTAGAAGTTGCACATAATATGGTAAATCATGTTCTTGAGATTGATTAGCCTTACATTAAGATTACAAAATTAGTAATGAGATATATCAACAAAAATGATGATAATTTATTAATTAATAACACACCTTTTTGTTAGACTGATATTCATCTTGTTTTACAGTAAATTTAGCTTTGTTTTCAATTATTACAGTTCGTCGACCCTCTTCCCATGCAAGAGGAAAATGTATATTAGATCGCTCTTGAATATGTGGTTCCTCAATAGTTACAGATCTTCTTAGATCAAAAAATTCTTGCACAGTTTCTGTGTTATATATAATACCAGATATCCAAAATATCATCACCATCATTAATACTCTTTGAACAATTCTTGTAGCAGCCCAAAGATATAGGAATCTCAAACGTTTGGATATTGGTCTGCGTCGAGGATCTTCTAAGGAAGCCATAATCTGCAAGCCATTCAAGCGTGGATGAGAAGCAGATTTCAACATCACGCCACTACGACTTGAATGTTTTAATGCCGGAGGATTAGATTTTTGCATTTTATTGGCCAAATTAGCAAATGAAAACGGATAATATGTTTTTTGGTAAGTTGAGTCATCTACCGATTTCATATTTAATGATATGAGTGCAAGAAAAAAGAACATTTGAAAAAAGAAGTCACATAACAATCCCAAAATAGCAAATATACAAAATTCCTAGAAAATTGATTAAAAATTAGATATAAAATTACAATATTGAAACATAAAATTACATTACTTGAACTGATGAAACAAAAGTTAATAATCCACCAGTTAAAATAGTAACTTCGATCAAAAGATTTTGAGTTATAGCCCATCCTTCTTTACTTAATCCTTGGGCCAATCGTATTTTTACATCTAAGTTTGGTGCTGTTGATCCAACTGATTTTATTATAATCAACATATTTTCTAGACCAACAACAATAACTAAATAGGGAAAAACCTAAATAGTTGTATAAAAATAATAGTTTTAAGTAAAACAATATAAATTAATATATGGTATAACAATATAACTTAAATTACCATTTGACTTTGAATGTTTATAGTAAAATCTAATCCAAATAAAAAGCAAAGTCCCATAGTTGTTAAAAGAGTAGATACAACTGTGAAAACAGCTCCAAAACTAATTCCAACCTAAATAGAACATTTTTTGATTTAAACAATATAAAATATAACATTAAGTAAATAAGCATTATACCTTAGAGACAAATATGTCCATTTTTTTAATAGAGTAATAAATGTACCCAAATAAAAGCATATAACATGAGAGTAAAAAAAATATTGTTTCATAATTTATTTCTCCAGGATAGTAAATATGTAAAGTTGATGTGTCTGAAAGAATTTGATTTGATTTAACATGCACAGGGTAAATTTGTTTCAAATGAGTTTTCAATCCTTGTATGTATCTATGTTTAAAAAAAGTTTTTTATTTTAAAATGAAATTAATTATGTACCATTACTTATTTAGTACAAAATATAGAAATTTTAATAATTTAGCATTAAATCGGTTATAATCTTTTAATAATAAAAACAAAAAACGGGTAAGTTGTGGATGTCACTCTGCTGTACAGTAGGTTACTGTAATGGATGGAATTAATTTGAATCCAATGATATTATATCATTATATACAAAAACGATACTGAGCGGAGACGGTTTAGCTGTCTAAGATATATTATAGATTATTAAAAATTTAACTAAACAATTTAAAAAATTAAAATGTTGGTTAACAGTTCAAAACTAAACAAAATATTTTGAAAATCTTATCAAATATAGAAAATGTCTATATAAACATTCAGTGAAAATGTCAAGTATCTGCGGTCATTTGTTTCAGAGTTACACCAAAATAAGAAAATCGCTAAATGAGAAATCTAGTGAAAATCCAATGTTGTAGAAATTTAAATTTCAAAAGGTCATACAAAAATTAATTTGAATTTCTGGTGGACATTTTTTTTTGTGGTAAAGATTGATAAACTTGTAAGGAATCTTGTATTAAACTACTAGTACCAACAAGATTCAATTTCTGATCGAACGAGGTACTGAAGACAAAATTCGAAGCACTTTTACTACCCCAAAATGTGATGACAGACACAAAAAAAAAATACATCTTTGCTCCGCTTAAAATCTAAAATTATCTTTTAATATAATTTATAATGTTATTCCTACCACTTATTAATAACTTGCAATAAAATTTGTTAATATTTTATTAAAAAAGATGATTTACGGTGGGACGAGTTGTTTCATAAATATTGTTATAGCAAATTGAACAACTCTTTGTCGAGGATGCACAGAATATCTCCTAATTCCGGTTTCCTTAAGTGGCATTCCAAATAATAATTCCGGAATACTAATTTTTATATGAGATGGGCTCTGAAAATAAGTGCTAAAATAAATTAAGTTATAAAATATTATAAAAATTAACATAAATACATACCTGATAAGTAAAAATTGTTTTTTCAATGCTACTATCAGTACGGAACTCTTCTAAATCTTGATGCCACAAATTAGTTGGTGATACAAGTAAGCAACTGAACTCTGGCAATGTCTTTACATCAGAATTAATGTTTTCTATGTGTAGACAGACATCATTTAAAGAAATTCTAATGAATAAAACATATTTTTAGTAATAAATCCGTAAACAATATCCAAGATTTTTTTCAAATAAATACTTGTTGTCTAATTGATAGTTTCTAATGATCTCAACTAATTTGAATGATTCAGCTAAAGGGCCTCTGAAAGCGTCTGATAAAACTAAATTATCCAACCACGGGGTTACCATTGATCTCATAACTATCTATAGAGAACCACAAATATAATCGAAAAACAAAGACTTCAAATTGCAATTGCAGAATATGAGACTAGATTATTCAAAATTAGTTACTTGTTGTATATACACACTGGGTTGTCCATTAAACCATCGATTTGTTGCATTATCTGGCTTATAAGAAGGTGTTATGGTCGATTGTACTACATTGCTGAACAAAGGCAATCCAAACAGTGATAAGCTAGAACAATGTTATTTATTAAACTAATTATTATATTATTATTACTTGTGTGAAATATTATTTCAAACTTTTATAAATTAAGTTTAACTCTAAAAAGTTAATAAAAAGCAATGTCTGTTGGAAGTATACTCTGTCCAACGAGAGAATAGGTACACTGTGGCCAAATAAAAATGAATGGTTTGTGCATTCTTACATGACATCCTGCCATCAATTTCGGTTTTACTATGATATGGTGTCACATGGAGATGTGCAGAATAAACATATTCTCTCCGTTGGGCCGAGGTTAGCTTTTTATATTATAAATTTTTTTCTATGTTCAACTTATTTCGTGATTTCATACATAAATATGATTAATAATTATAGTTTCTATAAATTAAATAAATAGGTACTTATGAAATTGAAATATTCAACTACTAAAACTGATTATTATCAATAAAGAATGATTATCTATTATACCTAGTTGAAAAAAGAATTGTAGTTAAATACCTGCATAAAACAACAATTACAGTAGAAATTGTTAATGAAATGATGGGATGAGATGCACAGAACAAGCCATAGGAATAATATGCCTGCGACACTTTGTCTGGGAGGCGTCTGGGCACAGCTAAATTCGTCCAATTTGGGTCACCCATTTTTCGTAAGGATGCTGCAACATGTGTTTTGGTGATTGAATGAACACTCAAGAAGTTTTCAGTTTAAAAAAAAATAACAAATAATGCCGTACAATATTCACGTGGACATCTTATAAGCTCAGTGAACAGTTAGTAGCAGCTAGACGACACTGATTGTATACTAAACAGTTTGGAGAATAAAATGCGTTATTTTGTTTTCGATACTGACCATCTCGTACAAGCTGTAGCAATAGGTCACATTACTAAGCATGTGTTATCCAACCACTATAATATAGAAAAAATATCAAATACAAACATAAATCCACCGAGGATAAAAATGAAAACGTAGATGTTATATTATATTAGTCGAACGTGCTCATTAGTTATCTGCAAAAAAATAAAAAATTATAATAGAGAAAAAACAATAAAGCTTCAAATCACGGTCTTTAGAGTTTAGACTTTAAAACAGTCTTGTAACATATTTTAAGTCTAAAGAATAACAACGTCAATAATTTAATTTTATATCATACAAGTAACAAAAACATGAAGAATTTAACAATATTATAATAACGAATATTACCATAGGGCATAGAACATGCCGTCACCAACGAATCATTAGACAGACGACGTTATACTGATAACGAGTTACGAGTGACAACAGATTGTGTATACTACTGTCTACTGTATAGCCCAATCACCTCGGTAGATACTGGAAAGTAAACTTGTTGCTTGAAGTTACAAGTTAGCCAAGTGAATAAGTGATGACGGTGTGATATGGTCAATGGTCATCAATCGGTAGTTAGTACTAGTTACAAGTCGACGCCTCGACGGGAGGATATTACTCAGAGACTGTACGTCGTTGCTCAGTTACTGTACTGCCAAGTGACTGTATGGCGACGCACTATGCAAAACACATTCAGAAGCGTTGATAAACATATCTGATTAAAAAGTCTATGGTATTAGTCCATCTTTGTCTATGGTCAATGGTCATTTATTGCTGAGGAACCATAGAGTGAGGAACACGGTGCAAGACAATTAAGGTGTTGACTATTGTTCCAAACTGGATTTATTCTAAATTGTATATGTACCAACGGATATTTATTACGTAATACATTTTCCAAGTATAAAACAATTATTAATGTTTATCGAAAATTTTGGATAACTGTTGTTTGAAATAAATTGTTCAGAAGCGTTAGAACTTTGACTAAATAATTATTGAAACATTGCCTATGTCATTCATGGTTCGAACAATCAATTATGAAAATAGAAATAAATGTTAGAGCTACTTACAATTAGGTACCTAATATCTATATTACAGACTTTATATGAAAATAATAACTTTATAAAGTCTGTGGTTATATTAATTATATTATACGTCTTAAATCATGCAGTTGACCACAAGGGATACTTAATACACGTTAGATTTATCATATTATAAATTTATAAACAATTTTTACACCCATAACCATTTTAAACCAATTTGTATAACATTACAATAAATACAAGTAAAAATTTTGATTTGAGTTCCTGGTAGAAATTTGTTATTTGATAAAAGTAGACAAACTCATGAATAATGTAGGTGCAGGTATTGAATTTTCAAATCTAGAGTTAAAAAGATAAACTTTTGTAAATTGCAAATTTTCGTGATTTTTTTAATTTTGTAAAAATTTGAACTTTCAATCCTTATATAAAAAAAAAAAATGTGGCTGTATTTTTAATATCTTCTAATTACCATTGTGAGTGTGACAATATCTTAGGAGCCTTGTATTAAATTTTGAAGCTTATTTACCCAACGAATAAAATTTCATTGTAATTTATAAAAAAAAAAACAATTAATAAGATTTGAAAATTTCAAATGTCTACAAGAGATTAAAAAGATATGAAATATTTTGAAAATTGTATCAAGAATAAACAACCAGTAAAAATGTCATGTGTCTACTGTAATTTGTTTTAGAAATTCACCAATATCTAAAATTGATTTATTCAATTTTACATAAAAATTCTCAGTTTTCCTTAATTTTTTTTCCGGTGCTTTTAAAAAATTCTAGAAATTAAAAAGTTGAGCTCCTCCCCAATTCACCAATTTCCAACCGGAAAAGCTACTGAAGTACTGAAGTTAAAAATCGAATCATTATTTCGACAATTTATCGTGTACACTCACGAAAAAAAACACACACACACATCATTGTAAAATCAATATATTTCAAAAACCAACGCTGGAAGTCTGGAATAAATAGTTAGGAATAATGAACGTGAAGCTTGAACAAAATTGAGGACATATAGGTAGGGCTATATGGTGACATAAATAGACTGTGGGACAATTGATCAGTGGAACAAATATTTTTTCGGGAAGAAAGTACATTTTGAATATTTATTCAATTGGATCAAATTTACTTGGAAACAACAGCTTACTATATGGGTATTTTGTGGAAAGCAGAGAATTAAGTGATTCGATTCCATTAGGTCATTCGTATCATTCGTACAATCGTACCCATTGGCCATTATCACCACGAGTGACGAGTAATCTAAGACTATGATCGTCATCGTGATTGCCACTCATCGACTCGTATAGAACACTATAGTCGTATTATTCATTATTATTATTATTACTATTATTATTGCCGAAGTTATAATAAGGTATTTATCGTTAGTGAAAAAAAAAAAAAATAAATAATAATAATAATTTTCTTTACGGTACTACGCTTGCCAAAACCTATTAGTATTTAGTTTTTGTGCGATATTTCTGTGTTGTGTCTACAAACAATAGAAGGCGACGCTATTTCGTTTTTGTAATCCAATCGTTTTTCAATTAATATCTAGAAATATTTAGGTATAAACATTTTCTCATTTGTCGAACAACACACCGATGAATTAATTCTTGGGGCGTAACACTAACGTAAACATACGACTTTTATTTAGAAATGTCTGACGGGGACGTGATCAAAGACGGCGTGGATAAGTTGGAGATTCACGACGACGACGAGATTGATTCCAACTACAAGCCGCCGCCAGAAAAATCTATTGAAGAGCTCTTGAATGCTGACAAAGAAGACGCCAGTTTGCAGAAATACAAGGAAAAATTACTGGGTGATGCTAACAGTGGCAAAATCATTTTTGGTAATTATAATTAAATACAATATTATTGGGTAGTGTATTGTATTTAGGTACTTGATTAAGCTGCATTATTACAGCAGCCGGTATTACATTCGTGAAATGAAAGTTAAAAAAAAAAAAACTAAGTAATAATAGTATTTCTCTTTAACTATTTTTATGACTGCTTATATTTTTGGATTCATATTTTAAAAGGACGACATACCCGCATGTATTATCTCTGTCTTACAAGTTAGTAACATTGCAAATGTACGTTCACCAGATCACGTTTAGCTCCTTTAATTAAAGAATTTAATGAAATGACTTCTTATAAAATTTAAAGGTAAGAACATTATCTGTGTTCGTTTGTTGGGTTTTTACAATAGTTTAATTTTTTAGAAAGGTTTGCGTACATATTATGTTATGCGATTGTAGGACTAAAACAACACATGCGAGTATGACGTCCTCTTAATAGTTTTTATTTAATCTAAGTTATACCGTTTAAAAATAAACATATTTTATTTCAATATCTGCTTTCTTTAAATCAAATTATATTATTGTTACCAGTATGTTATAAACTCCACTAGATAGTTAATACTTAAAATATTCAATATATTTTTTTACCAAATTATATAACATTATATTATATTTACAATCTACATTAAATTTTTTATATTAATCAGTTAATGTAGATCTTAAGAGTACCATCTATAAGATATTTTAGTTCAATTAATTCCTGAGATAATATGTTTTCGTTAAAAATAAAAATAGATACTTTAAATTTATAATTAGCTGGTAGCTTAAATTTGAAAAAATAAGAATATCGTAGATAGGTTCAGTTGAATTTAATAACTTCAACAGTTTTTATTATATAACTTATATTTCAATTTTTAACAATTAATCTAATAGTAGTTATTTAACTTATATTAAAATCAATTTAACCCTGTGCTATAATAGTCATGTGGTTATTTATTACATGATTGGTTGTGATAGTCTCATTAGTTAATATTTGTATTTCAGAATTTTCTATTACATTTTGAAGCTCTGGAATACATATATAACTCGTGCTACTAATGGAGGGTTAATAAGTGTGGACATTCTAAGTCATTAAGATTTTTTTTTTTCTAGATGAAAATAATCCAAATAAAGTGATTGTCAAGAAATTAGCGTTATGTGTTACTGACAGACCAGACATGGAACTTGATTTGTCCGGAGATTTAACAAATTTAAAAAAACAGGTTATTATTTTACTTTTAATGTTAAAAACTCTTTGTAACATACTACAAATATAATTACATTTTAGGTGTTCATAATAAAAGAAGGAATATCATATAAAATTAGAATAGATTTTATAGTACAACGAGAAATTGTTCATGGTCTTAAATATGTTCAAAAAACTTATCGTCTCGGTGTACCAGGTAATATTGCTGAACATACTTGATATAATATTACTTTATATACTAGGGATCACTAAAAGACATTAAATATTTTTGGTTGTGCCACTGGAAATTCAATGTTTTGGGATGCATAAAAATTGTATGTTTATGCTTATTCAAAGAAAGTAATGGAAAATTAATTTCAAAAACCTAATATTCCCCCTCGGATGGAAAAATGTCCTCTTTGTGGGTCATTAACGGGACAAATGTTACCTCCATATCACCATTTGGTAATCACTGGTTCATACCAAACAATTGATAATTTTTATTCATAGTTAATTAAACTGTATGTTAAAATGTTCAACTAATATATTTATATGATTCATTGTTAATTTTATACACATAGTGATGTATATTATTTTTATGTTGGCATAGTTCATACAAAACATATTGATCATTATAAAAAAATTTTTTTATAAAAAATATAAACTTGAACTGATAAAGTCCATGTCTTAATAAATATCAATATTATAACTTTCAGTATAGTTGTCTAATACTGTCTAATTATTTTATTATTGTTTAATTATAGTATTCTAATAAGCAATTAAAATATATTTTGACATTGCTTCAAAAGTATTTTTTATTAAAATTATGATATCGCATAATTTTTTATTTTACTTAATCAATCCTGAACAATAAATTTGTATTTTGTTTATAATTTCTAATTATATATATATATATATATATGTGTGTAAATATTTTTTACATTTACTATTTATGTCACAACAAAGCATAATAAGTAAATAAGAGAATATAATCATAAATATATATTTTTTATATTTATATAATTATTGAAGTTATTATTTTGTAATTAGTTTTTTTTTTTATTAATTTAGATCACAGCCCACAGGCTTACAGAATCATAATCAAAATTTTAAATTATTTATCAGTCTTTTTTATACTATTTTTTTTAGATTTGTTAATCTGGAATATTATCTTGAATATCTGATCAAAAAAATAATCAATCCCCTTTGTTTTTTGTTCTGATATTTAGCAGATACTGATATCAGTTCTACATTTCGAGTACCTACTACAATAGTTCTAGCCTTTTAGGATCAACAAAATGGATTGTTTATCATTAAGTGGTTTTAAAATATGTAGTTTATCAAAATAAATTTTTCCTTATAATAAAATCTATAAACTTTATTATTGTATTGTTAATCTCTGAGCTATATGGTTAACATTAAATAGGAAATAATTCATCATAATAAAACTAACAAGTTTCATTTATTCTCTAAATTATATAAATAACATCTATAATTAGGAAACTGTTATAATATTTATATATTATTTTGAATTTTAAAACGGACCTGCTGAGAAATTCATGATTTAAAAAATAGTATTTATTTATGGTTAATTTTTGTTTTGCTGCAAAATAGTTTGAGGTAAACCAATTAATATTTTTGTTATTCAAACATATATTGCTAATATGTTGTTTTTTTTAGTTGATAAAATGACTCACATGGTTGGATCGTATCCACCAAAGATGGAAATACAGAGTTATACAACACCAGCTGAAGATGCTCCTAGCGGCATGATGGCACGCGGCTCATACACGGTCCATTCTTTATTTACAGATGATGACAAAAAGGAACATTTGAAATGGGAATGGGTATTTGAGATTAAAAAAGACTGGAAGGACAACTAATTTACAGGGAATTTAAAATTTCAGTTATAAATTAAAGAAAATAAATTTATAATAATTTAATTACATAAACAATTGCTTAATGCGTTTATTTTCATTCATATTTTTCTTAGATTTATAGTTAATTTTAATAAAAATCCAATTTTTATTTGTATTATTATTATCATTATTTATGTATAAATACTATTTTATTTAGACTATGTCTTATTATGGTGCCAAAGTTTTAATTTGATCAAAATTCTTACTACTTACTCTGGTTTCTAATAAGTTTTTTCAAAAAATTATGTTTATTTAAAATTTCTAGAGACCATGGAATTTTTATCGAACAATATAATATTTTAGTTTTATCATTTTAACATCACTTAAAAATTAAATATCATATTTTTGTGAAAAGAAAATTAATTTTTTATTGTAATTTTTTTTATACCTCATCATACATAATTATATTCACATTCATAAGTTCTAAGTATTATGTAATAGATCAAATAATAAATCATGATTGAAATATATATATTTTTTTATTGTTTTAAAATTGCAAGCTAATACTAGATATAAATTATGCAAATAATAATTGTGATTGAATTGTTTCTGAAAATATATTAAATAATTGATAGGGAAATGTAATTACTAGATATTATTTTTTTAATCAAACAGAATTAATGTTTTAAATTTTTTCTACTGTACTGGTTTTATTTTCATCTTATTAATAAAATAATAATTATGTCAAAATCAATGTTATGAAAAAAAATATGTATCGTTGAAATGAAACAATATATTTTATTATTAGTGGCGACGTCTCTCTCGATCTCTTCTGTCATGTTTGTGGGTTCGACTGCGGCTACGACTATGTGAACGATGTCTACTGTGACGGCTACGTGACCTGTTGATTTATAAACAATCCATTGTATATATTAATTTCTATAATCTCATAATCTAAAAACAAAAATACCTAGACCGTCGGTGTCGTTCATTTCTATCTCCACTTCTAGACCGGTGACTTCTTTTATCATCTCGTTTAAAACGCTCTAGTTCATCAAATTTACGCCGAGCTTCATGTCTTTCTTCATAATTTTTCTATTTAAAGGAATTAAATAATTTTTTTGTCACATTTTTAAATTGTTAATAATAAATCTTACTTCAAGTTCTGATAGTTTTTCTCTTATTTTAATAAATCCTAAATGTAATTTTCCTCCAAAATGGTCAGCTAATCTACGATCGTTATCGTGAATGCCTAAATAAGCTGAACATACATCACACACTCTTAATTTTTGCTGTTGATAACTGCTTACAGGCATAGAATTCCTATAAGTATCTTCTGCTTCCGATTTTTTTTTACGCAGATCTTCAATCTTATCAAAGAAATGTATTTACATATATTAGACAAGTAAATATATTAATATTTTATAAATAAAATTAATATCTAATATACCTCTCCCATCAACTTAAGACTTTCATCAACTAAACCTTGGGCACCCAATTCTTCAGCTTTAGCCAATGTTTGTCCTATCTTTTCAGCTAAATCATGAACAGCATTGGCTTTTTCAGCTACTTCAGCAGTAAGTTCTTCCTGAGTTTCTAAAAGCCGTTTTCGAGCAGCTTCAGTCCTCCGATCACAATCACTAATAAATGCTTGTAAATGTTCAGTAGCCTGTAGAAAAATAATAGATGGATTAGTTATTCCTAATTATCATACATATTTTATTTAAAAATCATAAATTACTTCATCTACTTACATCGACATCATAATAGTGATCAAACTTCTGTTGAGCTTTTTCAAAATCTGCTCTTAACGCATTATCATGTATTTTTGGACACTCACCAATGTCCATGCGCTGAAATAATATAAAAATTTAATAATGGAATACGTCAAACAAACTAATACGGAAATTAAGGATTTACATGGAATATCAGGTTTACCTGGAATCATGAAAATGTACACAATATAGGGAAATAGCATAACAATTAATGACTTACGTATCGAGTACTTAACAACCTCAAAACTTACACTTGCTCACTCTAAGAAGATACATGGCCTGAATGAATTATGTTAAATAAATATAAATATTATAACATAACATTAAGCAACAAAATATAATTAATGTATTGTAACAGATAGCTCTGTCGTTGTCTCAAAATTGTTTGACTTACAGACAGACGACCATTTACAATTTGCTCACCGACATTGAAGCATTGATGGCGAGCATCTTCCCCATCTTTGTATCATTGTCTTGAAACGAATCAAAACACAATTCGTTTTTGACTATTCCTAGAGAGGGTGACAATAATCAGGATTAAGAGTAAAACATTCGCATTCAAATAGACGTAATTAACTGATTTGATGTACGTACTGTCTTCGATGAAGATACATTATAGAATAATTTCGGTAGATAAAACCGATTGGTAACTTAGAGATAATTATTAACTACTCACAAAATATTTGTTGATACCATGGTAAGCTTTGTAGATAAGTTCTTTTTAAAAGTAATGAACAATATAGAAGTCAAAGAAAATTTACTCTACAATTAATTTAAAAAAAATTCCATTAAGACTATAACTGAATTCCATAAGTTTATTTTTTATATTTTTTACAGATGCAAAAATAGTGTTGAAATAAATGTATGTTGTAAATTATAGAATGTCTAATTGAAATTTAAATATTTTACTGGAAAATATATTATATTTATGAAAAAAATAAATAGTTTAAACTTTTTAATTATTATTTGTAACTAGGAAGCAGATTTGTTAAACTATTAAATATGCAATTAAACATATTAAGCATGTAGGTAATTCTGTAATAATTTTTTGTTTTAATTCTAGTTTGATATTTTTCGATTTTTATTGTTAAAAAAATATAATAAAAAATGTCTATGCATACAAAAATTAAAATAACTATTTCAAGAAATATATCAAAAACATTTTAATTATGTCAAAACATATAAATGTCAGAAATTTAAATTCTTTTAAAGAAAAAATTACCTATATAGCTAAGATTTTACTATCTATCACCTGAACGTGGATTCATAAACTGATAAATGTTTAAATATTTCATAAAAAATTTAATAATATTTTCATATAAAAAAAAAAATTATAATATTTATATTTATTTCTTTGGAAATCATGATCATCAATCAAAACCTATTTAAAATATCGTCACTGCTGGGCATACCCAAGAAATCTCCATTTATCTATACCAATTTATTTTGAAATTCTTTAAAAATTTCTAAAAAACACCTCACTAAGTTGTGAAATGCCAAGTTAAAATTGTAAAATTGACTTAAAACATTCAAAGTATGCTTTAAAGTTTCATATTTTTAATCTTTAATCCAAGTTTTTGGACATACCTTAGAATATTATGGTAATTACAATTAATCAAAGTACAAATATATACTTGCATACAAATTCACACTATATTTATTGCTCCGTACAAAATATTAGAAACATAGTTTTAAGAAATGTACTTAAGCACATATCTGCTTCCAAATCATTACATTTTATTAAGTTTAAATTAACAAATAAAAATTAAAAATTCTCATAGAGAATATAAATCAAATAGGTAAATGTTAAAGTCTAATTTTAACATTTAAAATTATATGTGATAATATATTAACTTAGCAGAACAGTAGCGGATCTGAAGATCATTTGAGGAGGAGGCGAATTGGTATCATAGATTGATAGGTAATAACAAAGACGTAACCGAATACACATTTCCAATTTTTATATTTAAAAAAATACCTTTTTTGTATCATTTATTCAAAGTTTAATGTTATAGCTATGACTTATGAATTTCATATTCTTTTTATCATACGGTGCTATAGTTTAAGTAAAAAAAATTCCCTATGGGGGGGGAGGTAATCGCCACGTCCCCCCCTCAAATCCGCAACTGCTTAAGAATTAGTT
Source organism: Diuraphis noxia (assembly GCF_037042655.1). NCBI lineage: Eukaryota > Metazoa > Arthropoda > Insecta > Hemiptera > Aphididae > Diuraphis > Diuraphis noxia. The sequence continues at coordinate 54,393,375 of NW_028301713.1, forward strand.
CTATTGATACATAATAAATTAATAACAATATCCTTAGACATTAAAAATAGTCTGATTATCATTATTATTAGGTTATTTATATAGGATTATTAATCAGAAAATATAAATTAACAATATCCCATAAAATAACGAAATAAGTAAAACATTTTTTGTTTTTTAATTATGTATAAAAATAAATATTATTCAAATTACTCAATAACAATTGTTCATAAATTTTAAAATCCTAAATTTACATAAAATTAATAGATTATTGAGGAAAATTAGAAATGAAAGATTTTAGATAGCGATATTCTATTTATGATATTTACTTATATAATTATATTATAATTGTATGAACATATAAAAAATCTTAAAATGTTTTTTTCTCCCTAATAAAGAAAAAGTGACATAATTAAAACCCAAAAATTGCTTAACTTACGTTTTCTATGAATGTATTGTGTTAATTTACTATGACAAACTTAATTATCTTTATATAGTAAATACTATAAGTTTTTACATAGAAAACAGACACTATACAAGTTAATTATAAGATAATGAATATAATACAAACTAACCAATATAATATATAAAAATACTCACAATAATAGATGATTTTTCAAGACTTTGATAACATTACCTACTTGTTAGTTATATATTATATGTGTTTAAATAAAATTGGCTATTATCAAAATGTTTATTCTCATAAATAAATAATTAAATTTATTATAAGTGTACCTAAACCAATTTATTTAATAATATGCCGATTTAACATAAGCATTATTTTAATTTTAATTATGTTTTATATCAAATTTAATTTTAATACCTATTTGACTCTTAAAATGATTATTTATTACTTTATTAGGTACTTAATTTGTTATTTTTAGAAATTTAAATCTGATAAGTAGAAATTAAAATATAATACATTATCAATATACTTAATTAAAAATAAGAATTGTTTTAGATTGTAAAATTAGTAATTCTATACTATAAATGTATTTTACCATTTAATGCTATTATTATGGGCAAATATATATGAATATGATATTTGCAATTAACTAAAAGTATTGATGGACACATTTTAAAGAAAACATTATGTTTTATCTTAAAATTAGAATATTTAAATTATTAAATATATTACAAATATTATTTAAATAGTATATGACGATAAGCAATTTTTTTTTAGCTCATAAAATGTTTGGTAAAAAAATTTACAAGAAAAAAGTTTGAACAATTTTGTTCGGAGTTCAGCCTGATCAATACTAATGGTAAAATATAAGTAATTCATTCTGTATAATATATGTACCTAAAAAAAATAATGCGTATTTAATAAAATGTTTGGAGACTAACCAAATTATACAAAAAATAATAAGTATTTAAATTTTAGCATTCATTTTTAAAAAGTTAATACTAGTAAAAAATAATTACTATAATGATAAATTTAATAAAAAAATTCTTGAAATTGGGAAGTTTTGTGGATATGAGCGTATTTAACATTTCTATTTTACAATTATAAAACACAAAATAATAATAATAAATTAACTGGAAAGTCATGCAATCATAAGGTTTTAGTTTACAAATGTGCCTTTATTTATTTATTTATATATTCAAAAATGTTTTTATATGGTAATTATATTATTTGACATAAGTTATAATTAGAGTACTGTAGGTACATATTATATTCTGAGCTATTTTATTTATGTATATATTGAACATGAAACATTTTAAATTAAATACAATAATAATTGTATTAAATAAGATATTAGTTGAATTTATTGAAATCATTGACAAAAAATATTTATAATTTAAAGTTACGTTACTGTACATCAGTGTTTCCCAACCTTTTTCCCTACAGCACACTAGTCCCAACTCATATTTGGCCATAGCACACTTGACACTGACATACATGTTTAATATATATATATATATAATATATATTTTTAATATTAGTGCATTAGGAGATTTTCATCATATTAATTATAAATATAATAAAAAGTTGCATATCAGTAAATTACTAGCAAATTATTTAAAATAGTGAATTTATTTACTATCAAGATTAGAAAAAATTATATAAATTCAAATTTTAATTAAAATGTATGAAATTTATTGATATGGAAAAACAGAGACATTACATCATGATTATGTTAGATATACAAATTTAATCATAGTGAGACATTTGGGACTGGGTTTCCTTAATAATATGTTTCTAAAGTAGTCGAATAATTGACAAGCACACCCTCATATCAGAGTAAGAGAATCGTTAAAAATATTTTAACCTATTATTGAAATTATAAGTAAGGGTATTAATAATTAAGATAATTTTCGGCATACCTATCGAGGCTTCATGGTACACCAGTTGGGGAATGCTGATAAACATAGTATACACAATACAAAAAAGAAAAGACCTTTAACCAGAAATAAGAGTAATAGTAATAAAATATTGTTTGTACATAAATAATTACTAGGTACACCGCTAAGGTTAGGTTACGGGAAATTATCAGGTTATAAGTTACTACGTAGGGATATTTTTTATTATTTTGTTATATCGCGTATTTAATTTTACTTGTGTCCTAATTATTATAATTTATATTTATAGTACCTGTAATTTTGGGCCATCGCCCCTTGTATATGTTAATTATGTTAAATTACTGTATTATTATTGTATGCTATACTAAATAAGGAATTTTTATTCCGTGAATTAATAAACAAATAACAACTTTATTTTAGAGAGAAAACTAACATTGCTATAAACACACATTATTGTTTTCTGTGCAATCATTTAAACATATGTATGATGTACTCAAGATCATGCTTTTAAATTTAAACTGTTTTAAAATATTGTTTGAATACACTTATAAACATCATATTAATATTAAAATTTAATAATGACCAGATTGGACTTTAGTTATACTTCCCCTGTAGAAAATACAACTTCATATATCTTCTGATATATCCTAATAGGTTATATTTATATTTTTATTGAATATTGGAAAGAACAATATTAACAGCTCAAATACATCAATTGTTTAGTTAAAATTGTAGAATAATAGGATGTCTATACTTACGGTAGATGCTAATATGTCATGAGGACAGCAATACAATAAGAAACTTTTACAGACTTTTGGATCATTGAACTGCACTTGGTATCTACTTGTTTCCCCTATAAGTATTAATAAAGAATATAATAAAAAGAAGAATTCGAATGGTTTGACGTTTTGAAGTTACCGTTTCTGCCAGTGCCCATGAGCTGGTCCAACATGGCTCTCATTTGGTCGTGAGCAGACATAGTTGACGGGACGCCGTATTAGAGGTTTAGTTTAGTATTTTAAATTGACAAAAAATAATTAACACTTAACAGATATGTATCGGATATAGACTTGGTAGGTGGATTAAATTACAATTAAGTGAGAATTTTAAATTTGTAATTTATACTGACGAGTATAGATATTATAGAAACAAGAAACAACAATACTTGTACTTCGGAATTTAACGTGTTATTGTGTTAACAAACTCGAATTCGCAATTTTGTGGTGGTAAATAATCATCATTCATCTGAGAAAATTACACGAATGTTAAAATGTTTGACTTACAGTGTGACCAACGGATCGATAGCGTACTATGTACAATGTTGTGTAATGTTTACCAATACTAAAAAAGAGCGGGCGTTCAAAATATTTTAAAGGTTACGAGTGTTACGACTATTTATTGATTAAAGTTAATAATATCATCTAATCATTATATCAATGGCTCAGAGGTATAAGAACAGTACAGATTCTGATAATTCGTTAAAATACAAGGTAAAAGAGAAAAAACTAACGAAACTAATAATAAAACGTCTAGGTGCTTATTATCCAATACAATTTTTGAATTATATATGTCAAAAAATCATAAAAAATATCAATATCTGACGAATTATAAAGAGTACGGCAAACAGTTTGGCTATACGTAGTAAGTAGAATGGATTTTTTTCAAAGTTTGATGATTTCTTGAATAAAAAGAGAGAACGGCTGATGCATCAATATTGTTATTTAATAATTTTTAAATAAAGGTAACAAAATTCAACTCTTCTTTCAGTTAGAGATTTAAATTATATGGGTTTGCACTGCAGTGAAATGAGCTCAATTTTAAGAATTTGTTTTTTACTTAATTTAATCGATTAATATGGCCAAATGGGATATTTTATGCAGAGATCAAATGTAATATAGTAACGTATTCGAGCACCAAGCTAACCAATGTCACATAAAGGGTGTTTAATGTGAAAATGTCAGAGAAAACAATAAGGTGTTACGACCAGAGACGTATTTAGAAATGTTGTGTCTCAGGAAAGAAAAAAAACGCCTCCTTCCAACTTAAATGTCTTTAACAATAAGTGCTGTATTTGTAAAATAAAATATGATAGTTTATTAGTATCTGAGTGTCATTACTATTTTTATCCCCCAAATAACCTAGGTATCGTATTATATCAAAATGTTCTCCGAAATTTACCACACCTAAGAATTTACCACCCGCGGCCCAACTCCCCTCACTAAATAGGTACGTCATTGCCCATCGGTTACAACTTATAAACCAAAACATTTTCATGAATTTATCACAAATATAATTAATATAATCATTATAAACGATAAATCGGTAAAGAAAATAACACCCAAATTTTTTCTAGTGGAGACTGGAACGTCTGGAACTATAGAGTAGAATTTATAGAATAGTGAAAGTTTGTAGGTATGTAAGCGAGTTCAAAAAAAAATACACATAATTCCATTTGTCAATATCAATTGCTAAATTACTATTTGTGCACACAACACTATAGGACATAAAATACATGGTGTGATCAAGAATGATGCGGATTGTAAAACTATCGTTCATGCATTTATCATCTTATCTCTTCTTTATAACTTTACATATAGTTAATATTTTGTATTCTTGTACATTTTCTTATTTGTCATTGATTAACCATTTATAAGTTAAAACCATAAAAGTAATAAGTCTGTGTATAATGTATACAGGGTGTCCTGCAAGGATTTACCCATTGCGATATCTCACGAAATAATAGAAATATTAAAATTCTAGTTTTATAATAAGATTCAGAGGGATGAGAACTACAATTATTTCATTTTTAAATTTATTTTAAATTTATTTGTACAAAATGTAAAAATATATTTTTTTATTTAATTATTTTCAAAAATATTAAAGATAGCCATTTTATAGGGTTTATTTTTCTGAAAATATTTACGTTTCAAAATTTTATTTTCATTAATTTCCTGATTTTTAATATTTTTTCTAGTTTTGAAGAAATAAAATATGATTATAGTTTATAACTATTATAAGAACACGGAAGGTATTCGGCCGGTCGTATGGGAATGCGCGCAGCGCGGCGGGTCACATGTTTGATAACATTACGGTGTTAAATGATTCGCAATTTTTCTCGAAATTAAAAAAGTATTAAAAATCAGGAAATTAATGAAAATAAAATTTTGAAACGTCAATCTTCAGAAAAATAAACTCTACAAAATGGCTATCTTTAATATTTTTGGAAATAATTAAATAAAGAAATATATTTTTTAACTTTTTTACCAAAACGTTAAAATAAATTAAAAATGAAATAATTGTAGTTCTGATCCCTGTGAGTCTTATTACAAACCAGAATTTCGATATCACCATTATTTCTGGAGATATTGCACTGGGTAAATCCTCACGGGACACCCTGTATATATTAAATATATGTATGTGAATTCTGTTATTATATATTATTTGTAATGTTACCATTGGGATACCATCTATTACATTAATAAAATAAATTAATAATATTATTAATACATAATATTATGTCTAACTAAGCTCAGAAGTCTTGTTTTTACAGGCAATTGTCCCGATACTCCCGAAGACCGATTACATGCTTTATTTTCTTGACAACAGTTTAGGAAAACAGCTATGATTGGTATTCGTGTAGCAGGTGATCGATTGCAATTTTTATTTTTTTAGGTACAGTAGGTCTAATCTAGGAATTATATTATCTTGTTGTGTTTATTATTTACTTAGCTACTTCTATACTGTTTAGCTTATTATTTATGGATGGGTGCTTATTGGTAGGGATGGGTAGTTCGTGAGTGAGTTGATTCAAAGAGTTGACTCTTTTAAGTGAACTGAACGAATTGAATCAGTTTGCTTTAGTTCAGTGACTCAATAACTCAGTGTTACCACTGATTCACTACAACTCGTGAATTTGTGTTATCACTTATCAATTCATGAATTATGGGGTGATACTACGGATTTAGATTTACTGACTCAGTACTGATTCATCTAACTCTGACAATTCGCCTTCACCACAATCTACACATACTACATGTCTACATAATAAATTAATATATTAAGATGATAGTACACACTACACAATAATATTATTCTAATATGTAACCATATACGTTACGTAAGGTATGTTAGTAACGCGTATGATGAATTGGCCCATTATAAAACTTTTAGGTAATAACATTATCTGTGTTCTCATGTTGGTTTTTTACGATATTTTAATTTTTAAATGAGTTATTTTAATTTTCAAATATTCACACTTAACATGCTCATAACTCATTTAAAAATTAAAATATTGTAAAAAACCAACATGAGAACACAGATAATGTTCTTACCTAAATGTTTGATAATGGGTCAATTCACTCTAATATCAAAACTAACAGCACACTATTGAATCTAGAGAACGAAAATTTGCGATGTAGTACGCGTGTAAGACGGAGACAACACATGCGTGTGTAGCGTCCTCTTAAGAACTCATGAGGCACATATAACATTTTAAATTAAATTTGTATATAAAATAAAAGTTCAAATTAATTCCTCATTGTATAATATTTTAATATTAGTAAATACACAAGTATATGACATATTATTGTATTGCATTAAATGACAGAAACAATTTAGTAAATTAAAACTAATATTGAATAAGGTCTTCATACATTTTTATAAATCAATAGTTCATATATTTAGTGATAGATAATCTAATATACTCTGAAGTAACTCTTAAACGAATTGTCATACGAGAGTTGTTTAATTTAATGAACTGATAACTTGGAGTTAATAGGAGTCAATGGAAATTGGGAGTTGACTCACTGAGTTGACTCCCCGAGTCAACTCATTTGAGTGAACTGAGTCAAGTGAACTGACTCATGTTATTGAGTTGAAAATCCCATCTCTACTTATTGGTAACTAATTATCCGTTAACGATTACGTCAATACGATATAAACAGTTCCATAAACCCATATAATATATAATTAACTATCTAACAGTTGTGCCAACGTCATAAAACGAAGTAGATACTGCTTATCCGTTGTTGTTAGTTTAAACCATAGACCTTATACTCAGTATAAGGTCTATGGTTTAAACCACGATTTAAGATATACAGGTTGCCCATAGGCATATGATAAGGTGAGAACCAAATTGAGTTCATTGTGGTGCTGGAAATTACAGTAAGCGCTCCATGTGAGAGAAAAGTTAACTACCGTATCGCTGCCGGTTGCCTGCTGAATTTTAAATTTTCTATTTTAAGTTTTGTGTCATAAATAATGATTACAAAAGAATTATTCTTTTTACTAATTTAATTTTAAAATGTTATATTATTTTCCAAACATTTAAGATTTTATTGAAGTCTGCTTTCAAGCTGTACAAGTATAACAGTAATAATATATTATAAATTATAATGTAAGTTATATAGATTTTATTATTTTATTATAATTATCAAGCTATATAAAACGACCAATATATTTATTTATGAACTAATTAATTTATACACATTTAGGTGCTAGCTACTTATTACCTTTTTAATCATAATTTAACTAATTTTGACAACTTTTTTTTAGTTCGGCACTGTTTTTTATTTGATTGATTTATACAAAATAACAGTTTTGTTTGCGATTGCGACTAAGTAGTAGTAGTAACTACTTAAAGTATATTTATATGTATCTTAAATTGTGGAATAGAATCTATAATAATTCCAATATTCCATCCCCATTACCTAACCAATATGCCATATGGCCATATACCATAAATTCAAATTATTAAATATTAAGTGTGATAAACTGATAATTAGTTCGAGATTTAAATTGTGATAGTAGAGGACGCTAGCGTCGTTTTCCACAGTTGTGAGTCAATCTCATCTTCATACTTTTAAACATTTCGGTATAGGTCGATGGGCAACCTGTATATCTTAAATCGTGGTTTAAACTTTAAAATTTTCGTTGGAAGCCAGGGTGTATACTGTGTACGTGGTGAAAAGCCTATACAATTTAAAAAAATATACAAACATTAAAATGAGTGAATCTGAGTTTTATATGATAACCGTAGATGAAAAATCTACAGTAAATTGTTTATAAATTCACAATTTATTCCCAGATGATAGGTAGTAAAACACCAAGTTGAAAAAGAAAGTGACTCTTACGCTTAAGGTACATAAAACAATATGCCAAACTTTCCAAACTATTTATTTTTTACATACACAGATTTTAATAATAACTGTAACTTTAAATTGTCGAATCAACGAATTTTAGAGTTGATGATTTACCGATTTGACTATTTGAGGATATGGATACTGTATGCATTTGACAGTTTACTCAGCGCTGGATACCTTCTAACTATTTGAAATTCGAATGAGTAGTTTCTCAATTATTCTTAGAGAAATAAAACTATAGAGACAGCATTATAAACGAATTTTAGAATAATAAAACTATTATTATTGTTGTTGAAATTATTAAAATGTTTGTAATATGGAAGTCTTAAAAAATGGTTTTATAAAAATAAAAAATATACGTAATATTGAATAAAACTTTTTAAAATATAAATATATTTTGGCCATTTTACTAATGTTTAATGTTAATAAATTAATACTAATCAGTAATCACTAGCATTTTTAAATCACTATAGCCTTAGCCCCCATCATACATTTCAAAGTAGAACATAATTATTATGGTCGTACCAGGCTCTGGATTAAGACTTAAAGTGCCAATAGTTTTGAAAAAAATAAAATTATATTATATTATTTGAAACTCCCTACTTAGGTATATATTTTGATAGACATAATTTTTGGTTTAGGAACTTTACAAATAATTACAAAATATAACTATACAAAATTAATTTTTATTATAATAATATATACATATACATAATATATATAATATATATTTAAATTTATACTTATTGTATAAAACTTATACTTATAATTTATAAGTAAAAACAATAATACAAATACCTATAATAGGTCGCATACGATATTTATTCGATTGTTTAAGGATTGAGAATTATAATTTCTATAGAGACTATCATACTGCGAAACAAAATTGTAAACAAGATTGAAATTGTAATAAATTATATTTTTTAAAGCGATTAATATTTAATATACTGTCGTATTGAGCATAATATGTATGTTGCATGTTGTACATGTAATCAGTTTTTCAACGTCGTGCCAAAATGCGATGTGAAAAAGTGGTCACATGTTTATAGTTTTTCATAATTCATATTGACAATAGTAATAAAAATAATAATGATAGTAATAATAATAATAATAATAATAATAATAAATCTAAATCGTTTTGGCCTATTGATGATGATTGTTTATTCACTACCGTCGTCAATCCGACTACTTCTGATTCCAGACTTTCCCGTCCATGGATATATGTCTGGACATGGCTGACAGGTACGCATATACCTGACGCCTGACTTGTGCCATAGGTTGCACACTTTTGGATTGTTACACTTCTTTGGCCTCTCCTTTTAGATTATAAGAATAAAAAGTATTAAAAATACAATCAATAAATAATTATTTAATCTTTATAATAGGTATTATAATGTAGGTATTATAAGTTAATTTAATACACAAGTAATAGTACCTAAGTGTCCTAAATCATGTATGGTCTATTTATTAATAGAAGATAACACATTAACTCTTAAACTAGAATTATTTATAGTCTACGGAGTACGGATACACCAAATAGTTCATTAATAATTTTTTTATGTACCCATTCATAGAATAATACACTTTGAATGCATAATTAAATCAACTTTTACTAATTTAGTTTAATAGATGATTTATCAAATTCAAGATAAAGTGTTTCATGCTTACCGACAAGTCACAGTGGAATGGTGTGAATGACTGTAATCTTGAGATTGATGTGGGATCTCTCACCCATTGAATGGCTTGCCAATTGGTGACGATCCAAACTTCAGGCATGCTGACGATATTGTCTAAAAATTTGATGAAGCCCTCTTTGTGGTGAGGTTGTGTAAACCAAGCCGCATGGTAAAACAGTCCAAATGGAGCCCTATAACACGAAACTAATAATGTAAGTATCACGTTTATTTAAATCATAATAGAATATTAATGGTTTAATTTATTGCAAATTTATAAATCTTAGCACTTTTGTATAATATATAAGAAATTAATTTAATTTAAGTGTGACATTAAATTTCAGCTGATCAAATAATTAATATAAAATATACGTTATAATTATTTTTAATTTTACTAGTACTATAAACTACAAGGTAGTATTTAGTAATTAATAAATAATATTTAATAATTATTATTTTACTATAGTTTTTATGAAGGTAGATTGGTAGGAAATTTAATATAAATTTAATACCTACAGTATTTAATAGCAGATCGTATTCGCAAAATGAAATTACTATTCTGAAGCCAAATATTTTAATTTCCTATATTTACCCTGGCTATTATTTAAGAATAAGGATTTGGTGGTATATATGGAATTTTTTCAAATGGGTTTTCAAATTTTAGTGAAATGCTGTGACGTGCATTATAATCTAAACTTTTAAGATAACTTTACCTGTTACTAGTAAAATGTCTGTCAAAGTTCTTCATTAACATTTTTTGTACTCCATCTGCATCTGATGGATTACTGCAAGCGTCTCCCATTGAACATCTGCCTCCGTTCAAATCTTGCCACATAACCATAGGGACTTCCCATACTCCTATAATATGATGTTTTTTATTGTTTGATTATAATTTTTACTATATAATTTTATTTTACCTGGGTACGATCTGGTTGGACATGGTGGTATCATACAGTCATGAAATAATTTATAATCAAGTGTATATGGCCAGCTAGGTGGTTTGTTTTCGTAAATTGGCATAGAAGAATCATAAGTAAAGTTGCTGTCATACAACATTTTGAACATTTTATTACCTCCCACCTATAATTAAAATTCAGCATGATAAAGTCCATTTATGTAACTTAAACGTATAGTAATTATTTTGCTTTGACGTACAGCTAAAAATGGTGCTCTCATTCCTCGTATGTCTTCTTGTCTGACCCCACCGTAAGCGGATAGTATTTCTCTTTGCCCGACAATTTCTTTTGTCCATTTCTTTTGCGAAAATTGTTCTCCAAAACTATGCGAAACTGAATGCGAGGCAATTTCGTGACCACTAGCATATAAATTTTGTACTTGGCTGTAATCTGTCCACTCATGTGATACGTAAAAAGTAGCACTTATCGGGCAGCCATTGGGATTTACTCTGCCTTTTTCAAATAGATCGGTGTAAAGTCCTTTGTTGAGATCGTTAACCGAATCATCAAAAGTTAATAAGACAATTTGCGGAGTTTCTTCTGGTGCCAAATCACCTAATAAATATTGTATACCATAATTAGAGTAGTTTTTATACATTTATAGGCAATCAAATGTGAAATCTTACCCGGTATTTCTTTGCCACCACAACTACAGTCTGGTAGTTGACAAACGTCCTTCCGACATTTTGCAGCAGTTTTATCGGGTTGCGGTGTCGGATAGATTGGATCAGGCCTGTAATTAAATGTTAGAATGTAAATAATAAATTTGGACCGTTAGTTTGTATCAAATATATTACCGTGAAGGTGCGTATTTGTATACATCTACAAACTCTGAAGCCTTACTGACAATGGATGTGGATGGCTTTAATGTCGGTCTTGTTCTCCTGTTAAGATTAATTCATTAAATAATACGTGTATACAAAGTCTATTAAGTTAATAGTAAAGACAAATGACAGTCAAGTTTAACATACCCAACTGCAGGAGTTCCTCTATCGATATCATTACTGCTTGCTGTCGTATATGTTGCACCTCCTCGCACTCTGCCTCTGTTAAATACACACACATGTAATTAAAATTATCAAATGCCTTTAAGTTAAAATACAATTAGTGACCATATATGCGGTGCTATTTCGTAATTTTAGTAGGAACTGTTTCTACAATCTTATGCGTCAAAGCTTATGAATGCAAACACTTTTAAAAAATATTTTTATCAAAAAGCATTTATAGAGTGCAGGGTTATATTTTGATCATTAAAAAATATGGAGTGCAACAAAAAACCACAATAAAATATAGGAAATTCAAAAAAAGACGAAAAGCTTATAGTTTCCTCCACCAATCAAAACTCGCTATTGTAGTTTGCAGCATGTAAGTTTTGACAATTATTATTTAAAGTCAATACAAGTCATTGCATATCAGTAAATTTATCAAATTGATTTCATATTAAGTTATTCACATATTAAAATAATAATTTGATGAGCATTTCAAAATTGATGCCGGTAAAAATATTGCCAAAACTAAAACTATAGTTAATTTGATACATAGTTGTTATGAATAAAATTATCTTCAAAATTTCAATTAATTGTATGCTACAATATTTAGGTATTAGGTTATAATAATTATGGATAAAACAACTATAGACACTGCATTAAAATTTGGTAGGTTTTAAATAAATGAAAAACAAAAAGGTTAATCATTAACCCATGTAAAACACTTCTGCATAACAAATTTTATAATATAAACTTGGCTTTTTAACTTGATATTTTAAAAATAATTGTCTGACTATGTAACAAGTAATTCAATAGCGGGTTTGACAAGTAAGAGATGGATTAGGTAGTATTACAATACAATTTTTTTTATCTGAAATGTTAAAATCAATATTATAATAATATTCATAAGTTTCTTGAAATGTGACTTATACTGTACCTATTGTAGTTATTCAGAAATTTACTATCAATATCAAAACTTTATTTAATTTTTATTAATTTTACCATTTTAATATTATTTGAAGTTAAGGGGATTGGAAGCGGTGATTTTCTGTCTTTGTCTAACATACGTGAAACATACAATACGCCTGATAAAAATTAAAGTACTTCTAGTTGCTCGATTTAAAATATGTAAAGATTTTTGAATTGGTATACAAATTTACTTTGCATCGGTCGAGGCATATTTTTAATATTTTTAATATATTTAATAAAAAAAAATTGACAAATTTATAAAATTAAAAATATTTATTCTTATCTAAATATTGCTACAATTGAAAAAGTGCTTCGACCGATGCAAAGTAAACATGTATATCAATTAACATAACCTTACATATTTTAAATCGAACAACTAGAAGTACCTTAATTTTTGTCAGGCGTATTGTATCATTGTATGTCTCACGTGTGTTAGACAAAGACAGAAAATCACCGCTTCCAATCCCCTTAAGGGTTAGAAGATAATAGGTATATTTTAATGACGTTTTTAGTTATTATATCACAGTATATTTAAAAAATAATATAATTTATTTTAAATTTAAGAACTAAAATTTATTTTATTTATTCGATAGTATACGTGTACATAATAAGTAATTTTTTATATTTTCTTTTAGTTTTTAACTCATCTTGAGAAAAGAATGATTTGTTTATAGTTACTATGTTATATGAGAAACCAACGAATTACCTAATTTATTTGAACTATTAGCCGAATATAATATCGTTTTTTCAAGAGTTGCTAATTAATTGACAATAAATTCATAAACTAATAACACAACTGTCATGAATAGTGTAATTTACAATAAAACGATAAAATAATACCATCACTTTTACTCAAAATACGTTTTTCCAATAATGTTTTTAATTGCACCTAACAAAACTGTACATATCCATTATACATCGAGATTTGTTTGCGGGTATAAAAATCTATTTTTGGAATTTTTATAGTAGCTAGCAAAAATAAATATTTGAATTTATGAGTTATTTCTGATAAAATCTGATATGTATTGACCCTCAATAATCCTCCGTACCTTGATGGTTTTTCGTTGCACTCTCGGCATTCTGTTACTGTTTTGCTTGTGGGTGCTGGCACCGTGACTGGCTGAATACTCGGACCGCTCTTGACTCTTGAATAATCATTAGTATTTTTTAATTCTGACGACCTAAGTGGGGCTATAGTAGTTGAGGACGTTGTACTAGTTTTTTCTACTGAATTATCATCAATATAGCCCGTTCCCTCATCTTCAACTACAACATCGTACTCTTGATCGAAATCCACCGATCGAGTAGTAGTTGTTGATGTTGTACTAGTTGTACTTGGTGTGGTGGAAGTGGTAGTTGGAGCTTGGGTGGTTCTAACTTTGAACGGTGTTGTCTTAACAGTACCACGATGTGTGGTTACATCATATTGTGTGGTGTTGTAAGGATCTACGATTATTCTAAAGTCTGGGGGTGTAGGTTTTGATTTTTGAGTAGTAGACATGGTTGTCCAGAAATAGTTTCCCTGAGGCGATGGGGGTCGTAAAAATAATGAAGGGGTTGATTGGTAAGAGAAAATTGTTGAAAGAGTAGTTGAAGGTAATGTGGATGGTATGGATGTTGATATAGGAAATGTAAACCTTGAAGGAGTTGATGTCTGCACGGGGAATTTAATCTTTGAGCGGTCCGGTACGAAGGGACTTACACCGACGACTGTTGACCTGATTAAAATTATATGTACAATATTAAGAGTAGGTATGTACAAATAAAATTAGAAGTAATGTTATTAAGTTTAGTCATTGTATGTTATGTAAATAAGGCAGTGAAAGAGTAAATAATTTTAATAAATAATTTTGTTATTATATTGTACCTATTCTAAAAGTTATGACGAATCTGAATTCAAAGATCATTAGGTCAATATTATTGAAGTTTAGACTCGTTTTAGAAAATATAAAATCTATTCCAATTTATAACCATAGTCATATTATAATCATATTTACACATTTTTTAGTTATAAAATTATCATTTTTTGTTTTAATTTTAATTTGCATCAACACTATATAGTACAAACACACCATACGCCCACTAATTTATACATTATATATATATTATTTTAACATAATAATAAATCCACACCGCCTTATTTACATCTCATTGAAGTTCTGTGATTATATTTATGTATAATAAAATAATAATAATTTGTTTAGCCACTTATCTAACCAACATTGTAATTACCTAACCATAAGCGAAATTGAAATGAAAAAAAAATGGTTTCTCACCTGTAGGTTGCTTTGGTCTGTTGCTCTCGTTGAGCTTCTTCTTCAGTGATCTGTAAACAGTTTAATCAGTCGTCATAATTAACATTAAGAATACGGAATAATTATTTTGAAATATTGAAGTTCAATGTGGTAAGTATAATAAGTGTATAACGTTAATTTATTTGTGGTATTAATTTTTAATTATGTACCATTATATATTTTATAATAGTACCTTACTTAATATTTAAATATTTAATTTATAAAATAAATACTGATCTAAGAATATAGTTCAATATAAATTAATATTTGCCTTAAGGTTATATTCTGGTACATATGTATTCGCTTGGTATCTTTGTGTGGGTTGTTGCAAAGGTGCCGGGACTCTAAATGTATCTTGTTGAGGTTGAGACTGAAGCTGAAGTTGTGGCTGAGACTGAAGCTGTGGTTGATGCTGAGGTTTTAATCTATTGTTATTATTGTTTACTGATGATAAGGTAAACTGACCATAATCTATAAATATTTTTGTTTTAATAGCGATGATAATAATTGAACCTCAAAATTCATTTTATAAAATATATAATTTATGAGAAACATTAATAAACTAACCAACATCTTTGTAGATTTCAGAATCGTCATCATAAATACTATAAAAAGCTGGATCATATTGTGTTCCATTATGGCTACTAGTGGAAGTGGTGGTTTTAGTAGTGGTCATTGGTTGTACAGTCTGTTCAACCACATATGATGGAACGGAAATCTGTTGTGGTCTATAATTCATACAAAATTAGTTTATATGGTATACCTACTATAATAAGTGTAACAAGTTGAAATCTTACTAAAACTACTAAGATAGTTTTTAAAAATTTAAGTTTTAGTAAAGTTAAACGTTGAATTAGGCGTCCTTTATTAGTAAAAATCGTTTAAAAATGTTTTGCCAACAAATTTTTCTACTTACGTGATACATTTTATTTAAGAACGCCTAAAATGTGTTCATGTTAAGTCATACCTAGTAAAAGTCTCACCTTTTTAAAATGTTTGGTCGGATAGTTGGTCTCGGCTTATATTTAGCCGGTATCGTTGTTGTGTCAGTCTTAGTTGGAAATTTGTATTTATTATTTTGTTTTTCAATTAAATTTAAAGCAACTGTAGTTTCATGAATAGTCATTTGCATAACTTGTTGGTCTTGGGGTTTATTTTTGTCCTTTACCCGAGTGTAAGCTTCTGCAGCTGAATCATAAGGCTTTGGCCTATATGGTATTTGAGTAGATTCCAAATTATGTGGCTTATGTAAATCGTTCGTTTTTGAAACATTTTTTAATATAGTATTTTTTGATATACTTTCTGAAGGTTCATCTCCTTCTCCTTTGAATTTCATATCATCTATATTAATTAATTTTTGAGGTATTTTGGGTTTCTTTGGTGTTTGATCATATTCTTCTTCGTCATCATAGTAATATTCATCATCTTGTAAGTCATCTCCTTCAGTATATTCTTCTAAATCTTCAAGTATACTTTCTTGACTATTTTCTTCACCATCATCATCTTCTTCTTCTTCGGAATTTTTGTTATTTTTGTCTACATCTGTTTCTCCATTTTTATTTTTATTTTTAATCCTTGTAAAATTCGCCGGTTGGTAATTATGAATTATTGCTAAAGGATGATGAAGGTTGGGATTAACTCCTTTAGGTTTGGGAATAGGTTTTGGCTTAGGTTTTGGTTTAGGTAAAGGTTTTTGTTCTTCTTCTTTAGAATCAGGAGATTCTTCTTGGCTTTCCTCTTCTTCATTTACATTTTCTTTTTCTTTTTCTTTTTCATTTTCATTTTCATTTTCATTTTCACTTTCATTCTCATATTCATTTTCTTGACTTTCATTTTCATCATTTTTGTATTTATGATTACTATTTTGTGTACATTTTTTACCCTTACATCTTACTCTAGTTACTAACTGTTCAAATTGCTCATCAGCATTTAGTGGTACTGGGTTTTCTTCCTCGTATTCATCTTGGTTCTGATTCTCGCGGTTATCGTGATTTTCTGGATAATCCCCTTTATCCTCAATTTCTTCATTTGTCCCCGGGTTTTCATCGTCTACCTGATCATAAACATCATCATTTTCTTGATGATTTTGGCGATAAGGAGGCATTCGATATCGCGAAGTAGGACACGGGATCATGAGTCCTGGGTATAATTTTGATTCGTACAGGCATCGCTTACGTTGTCTCGAGTTGTCTGTATTTGTTATAGGTACATATGACGTAGGTCTGGGAACGATCCGATAGTGTTTTGGTAATTTGCGCAAAGCATAATTTGTTGTTGACATCGTCATCTCAGTTGGTCTTGGTCTTGTCATTCCGCTGAAGCTAATGTTTAATAAAAACAACGGTGTCATCATACAAATTACACAGTATCAAGTTGTTCCCTTCACTATTACTACCAATATTCAATATTATTTTATTTAATATTGATGGTAATTGGTATTAACAGTGCTTAAGTTGGTTCTACAAAGTGTGATAGTCGTTATTACCTCTGTCGGGTCTGTCGTTTAAGACGTTGTCTACCATTGTTTTTGCTCGTATCGTTTCTGTTGCAACATGTATATATTATGTACAAACAAAATGTTAAGTATTAAAAGTTCTGTATAAGTATTCATTAGTTTTAAGTATATATGTTATATACAAAAAAAAAGCACTAACCTGTAATTTTGATTTGGTATTTGAAATTGTTTGTTTTTTTCTACACCTGCAAATTGCTAAAATATAAAAATACATATATGTTTAGTTATTAACTAATTTATTTAAATCTGTAAAATATCATTAAAACTTGAAATATTAATACGTAGTGAGTTTTTTAGTATTTTATTTTATTTTATTTTTTATATTTTATTTTTTAGTTTTTTAGTATTTGTTACCGGTATAATATTTCTATGTTTAGAAATTCCATCTCTGTCTCTAGCTACTTGACCCAATGTGGAAGGTTGACCTCTATATACTCTTTGTTGTCTATCACTGTCATCTTCAATTGCTCTGAAGTCTTCTTCTTCATATAATTGTTGTTGTTTCACAAGTTGTTCATTGACTTGTTGGTCTTGAACTTGATGGCGTTGGTTAAATATAGATGGAGTAGCCCTTTGAGGTTGCGCTGATGGATGCCTTTGACGATCAGATGATCGAGCCAAAGCTAATGCGTTTTCTTGGTTATCAGGTTGGGTAGCAGTAGCCTCAGCACCACATCCTACATTACGAGGCCAATCGCATGTTTGTAGCTCGTGACTATAATTATATACAAGATTTTTGTATTTGATCACTTTGTTAACAATACATTGAATTTATCTTAAGAATATGATTATACAAAACAAGTTAATATGATTTTTTAATATTTCACCTAATGGTTATTTATTTCATTAACAGTCCAGTCGGGGATAATATGTTGGCATTATAAAATATATACTGCTATAGAATATAGTTAATAGAATATACAGTATTCATTATACTGAAATAATTGAAATTATAGATTAAACGATTTCATTAATGTTTTATCGTTAAAATTATATACTATTTTAATTAAAATAAGTACGATTTTTGACGTACCTGGTAAGTAAACCACGATTATACATAAGTTAAATTAAATCAAGAGTTTGATGTTTTCGTAGTTTTATATAAAAATATCCTATCCTTTTTTATGATTTATATTTTATACTATTGACCCAATAATGATCACGAGGACAACAAAATTTTACATTTAACAAAATATGTATATTTATTTTTTTATTTTATAATTAAACGATATTTTTGAATAGGAGTATTCTAAAACAATTGTAGGCATAGGAAAACTGAACAGAGTGTACTAACCGACTATAATGATACTAATAATATAGGTACTATACTAATCTACTAGAATTCGTCGAAATAATCTTGACAGAAATCTACTACCTAAATCAAAATCTATTTTGCACAACTATATTTTCAAATTAATGAATAAAATATTCTAAACAGACTTAAAAATTAGGTTCAATTTATATTTAAAAACAAAAAATATCAATTTCCAATACCTATCCCAAAATAAACGTGTTTAAAATTTCTAATGCTCTAATTTTATTTTAGGTAACAAATTAAGTCACCCTGAATACATTTTGTAAGTGTATTTGAAATGTAAACAAAATAATCATTCGATATAAAATGATTACCTACCTATTTGTCTTTTAATTAATTTAGTTATAAACAATTGTATTGGTAAATTTTAATGACATTTAACTCTATTTTACGGTTGTACCCAAATGGCTACATTATTATAGCATTACATTACATGTGGTATAGAATATAATAATTGTAAAATGTATGAAAATAAATGAAAGGAAACAAATATCATATTATATTATTTAGGCATATACATATATGTCACTGATGACGTGATTTTTCAAAAGAAGCAGGATGAAACGATAGAAATAAGTAATAACACAATAAAAAAATATTATTATGTAATTTTACGCAATATCCTATGTATAATGAAATATCACAGAGTCTAATAACTTTTGAATTATTATGGGTCGTTAAATTTTATTTATTTTTAATTGAAATCTATAATCCGATCATAAACGAGAGCAGCAACATAATCACGTCGTAACATTAATGTAAAATACGCGCAACCGTTGTCGTGTGTCGTGTGTCCTATATAGTACCCCTATTGCCGAGGCCAGGTGTCTTTAATTGAAAAGAACTTCACACACGCGTGCAATAATCTAATATAATTTTTTAAATAATATCGAGTTTGGTTAATGAACAAATGGTATTTAAAAATAAAAACATTGCGTCATATAATATTATATGCCTGATGTGTGACGTGTGAAAGTGGTATATCACATTTATGCATTCGTATTTGATACAATATAAAAGTATAAATGTTGCGAAATAGTAACTACAGTTTTTTGGATTCCGGAATCTGTGATTGTTAATTGTATATAATGTTATAATTTTATAAACAAATATACGTATATACTGGACCGTTGTATTACAATTAAAAGTTTACCTGTACATCAAACCTCCAGTACATGACTCTAAAAGAGCACCTCCAAATACGCAAACATAATATTGGGAACAATCATTTGGATGTGGGTAGTACCCGAATTCTTCTGGGCATTTGAATCCTTCACCGTTTTGCTTTTGTTCTTGGCATAATCCTAGAAAAACGGTTTTCTTAAGTAAGTAATCATTTTTTTGTATAACATAAGTATTAAGTATATATAATATATTATAGTTATATTAAAGAAATCAAATATTATTTTTAATTGAATTATATTGTGATAATCATCTTTCGAATTACTAAAATCGATCGAAAGACTAAAAAATTTTAAAACATCTCCAACCAAAAATTTATTATTATTGAACATTTTGTACACCAAAATTAACTAAATCTTGAAAAAAATGTATTTTAAGAATTTATACTGAAGAATGCATTATGAAATCTCCAGTTAATCATTATTTATCAGTCTAGTTCAAGCAATGTTAGTGGATGGTGTTTAATTATTGTCATACTGACAAAACTCGTATAATAGGTACATAATATTTTTTCAATAATCAAAAACTGCAATATCATTTTAATATACTACTCTAGTTTGAGTGGACGATTATTAATGACGATTTAAATCAATTTACTATGATATATTGAAAATGTTACTACGGATGTTTGATCTCCTGTAATGTGTTTTTGCAGAGTGCATCAATCACTTAAAAAGTTAAAAATAACTTTGTTTCATTAATTTATTTTAGCTCTCGATGGATTGATAACCTAATTAAAATATTGGATTAAAACTTAATATATGTTTTTACTAAGAATAAAAAATTTTTTTATATAAATACTTCTAAGTATTAAAATTATCAAATAAACAATTACTTAGATAATATATATATATATATATATATATATATATATATAGAGTTAAATTATTAAATTGCCCAATTTAAACTATAAAGTATTACTCGAAAGCGGATTGGTTCATGGTTTAGTATTATACTATTATACAAAAAGTTTATTTATACTTTGATAATGACACATGCTGGTAGTTGCCTATTGCATTAAAAAAAAAAACATCATAATGATAAGTCCGTTGAACACACTTGAACATCATAATGTTTTATTTCATGTTTACTAAATACTGATGTTTTCAACTTATTTTTTATCATAACCTTTGTATGTAAAACGTGAAACTAGGTAAGTACTAATAATGATTTTTTATATACACAGTTTATGATTATAAACGGTTTAATTATAGATTAATAACTCATTAGTCATTAGTTACCTATATAATTAAAATATTAAGCAACCTGTGTAGAATTACCTATATGATTTAAATTTATAAATTATTAAAACGAGGTTGATGTGGTGCCATATTTTGAGATATTAATTATATTAGATATCTACAAAATCATATTTATTGTCGACCTACATGAAATGATGTAAATTTTCTTCCAAAAACTGTATAACATATCAAAACTTACAACTATATTATATTTGAGATATTTTTTTTTATTACTAGCTTTTATTTATAATATTATAGCTCAACAATTACATCACAATATATTGAATATTGGATAGTATTAATTGAGGCGAATTTTGTGTAAATTTAATCATAAAATAGCCGTCCTTACAATCGATACGAACGATTTCACGATTCGTGAGACATTGAGACAACCTGTCTATGATGTAGGTATTATTATTAATTATAGAAGGCAGAGTAGGCATCCATCGTGTGTGTGAGCCTGCGTGTAAAAATTGTTCGTAGATGATAGGCCGAACGTTTTAGAAAACAATCACTGTATTCTGTTATAAATTATTATGATAGTAAAATAACTGTAGTAGAAGTTGGTGGTGCTCTAGCAGCAGTGGAACGCTATTAAATCAGTTACAAAACTAGGTACTATATATCTAGCCGAAAATAGCAATTTATTGTCCTCTGCAGTGTAGTGTCGAGTAGGGCCATACAGTATTTAGCATATTATACGCGTGTTGTGTCGCCTGTGGGAGTAGACAACGTAAGGCATAATAATAATATAACGTTTATATACATTGCGAGTTATCATTGTTGTATGTAGCAGTGTAGGAATAGTGTAGGTATAATATACATATTTATATCTAAAAAAATGTGTGTGTGTGTGTTGAACGACGTGTGTCGTACAAAATATTATGTATAAATGTAATGTGTTTATGTATATACTTTAATATGCAATAAAAGTACCATACGCCGCCAGTACGAAAAAAAACTGGTCCAGAGAACTAATGTCAAAACTCGAAGGCGAGGTCGCTATACATAGGTATGTATATAATGTTATTATATTATACACAAGCGGGTGTGGTCGGCCTGGATTATCTTACGTCACACTCACTCGCGATATTCTGATATTCACGCAAACCGCGATCATTATTAATATATAGCCGAGAAAAACACTAACTAATAACAATATTATATTAGCGATTGTTTCTTTATAATTCCTAGTTTAATTATTTTATTTAAAAGCTTATGAATTTGGAGTTGGTCATTTAAGGTCATTGGTCATTGCTATTATTTTTTTTAGAGCTAATTGCTAATCAAGCCGGGCGAACAGCAATAATAACGAGAAAGACTACGAAAAATCATAACACCAAATGATAGAGTCGGAGATAGTGTGTCCTCGATAAATTCTTTAAATGGCGGAAAAGGTTGTGCTTTTTATAAGGCTCACGAAACTCAGGTCAGTATTTCTCCACTGTTCTGTTATAAAATGAATATATGATTATATATCATGTGAATGTTAAATGTGTTGTGTTGCAGTTTTATAAGAGCTAATTTAAAAATATATATATTTTGACTAATTATAAGGTCAAAACAGTATACTGAAATCAAATATCGCTATTATTTTATATAAAATGTGTATACAGTTGTATATTTGTAATTAATATAATCATGAAATATCACATTGTTAGTTTCTTTGAAACTAAATATTTCAGTAAGTTAATAACGTATTGAATAAAAACGAATTTCATTTTGTACGTAGGTAATAATATAATACTATTAAACTTAACTATTATTAGTTGTTACCTGCTAATAGACGACAGAAGTACGAGACACGGGTACATATTGTATATTTTTTAGCCTTGTAGAATTAAACTATAATTTCAATTATTGTCTAAATTAATTATACTCATATTTAATCATTATTGTAAAAGAACTAGAATAACGGGACATGTCCATAACGCATGGAGTAATTGGGACAAATCATTATTTGCAAAACATACGAGATTGTAAATTAATGATTTAATTGATTAAGAAATAAATGAAAATGTTCTTATAAACATATTATAAATGAATTTTTTTATACTTGCATATTATACCTGTATTGTATTTTATTTTATATCATGGTGATGACATTTTTTAAACAAAATTAATATTTTTTTACAAAAATCAGGTTTGTAAAACTAAATTCTAATAATTTTCTACTTATTTATACATCTAATAACATTTTACCTCCATTGGGAGATTTCTACGCTCTGTTATATTTAACTATTTGTTTTTTTTAGTTAATTTTTTTATTACTATCTATTACTTCCTTAGTAGTTGTTACTATTGTTCTTTTTTTTTTTGCAATAGATTGAATAAAACATTGTAAAAAAAAATAATAAATATATATATATATATATATATATATCTACTAATAAAACCTTTTTTTTATTTGAATAGGACTTTAACTGGTTCCGCGACTACCATAAGCATGGTACATATAGTATAATATAGTATATATATATATATATTGTGCGGGGGAATGGACGGCTTGGTACGTTCTTAAGGTATACCCGTGTGGTCACCCATCCGTGAGTACCAGAAAAGTTTGGCGTGACTTAGCAATGATGCAATGCGTCACTTCATGATCAGCCGCACCTCATCGGTCCTTAACTTTTACTTTTTCTATAATAAAATTCGACATTTATCGTACAATATTGGTTATTAGTTTATTACCATTTATATCTATAAGACGTCGGTATATTATGGTACAAAAAACTATTACCTACTAACTTATTTATTTTATTTTTACCTTATGTATTATATAATTATATAATATATTTATTAATCAAATAATATAATAATATAGGTACGCATACATATAATAAGTTTCGTTCTTTTCTACATTAACAAATTATAAAGAACTACCTACATGTGTTAATAATAACTATAATAAGTTGTCAGAATTATATAAATACTTAAGATGTATCTAAAAAAAAAAAAAATAGTTTTCAGTAAAATAATATTACCATAGTACTATAGTAATATAAATAGTACGCAACATTTTTGTCTAGTTATATCCAGTTCTGGTTTTGTTTTATCAACAAAGCTGATCGTTGGTTAAAATGCCAGTTATCATTAAAAGAAATCATCGGAGTTCAAAAAAAGTATACAAAAACGATCAAGGCTTACCTAGAATTTGCATTTAAATGTATGTTACGTAACAGACTAGCTGTTATTATTATGTATTATATAGTTTTTCATTATTCTTTTCTGACGAAAACAACGGATCTTCATTGCATAGATCGTTACTATCGATATTATTTTTCAAGGATATATCCTTCGTCGTTCGTCCCTAAAATTAAAGTAGGATGTATGCATACAATGTGGCATATGCATATATATTTATATATTATATACATATATACGGGACCCGAAACTCGATAGATTCTTTGGGCGATGGTCATATAATGAGTAATAACATGCTATAAATTTTTACTTTCACTGAATTATATTTATTTGAGTTGGCTCTTGGCTAGCGTCCACTGGGTTGTGAAATTGTGTTTACGTGCCGCGTAATATAGGGAGTTGCACATCTCAGACGATACATTGCACTTTTTTCACATTGAAATGCAAACAGTAAATAACTTAAACCATATCGACTTTATCAAAATAAGTAAATAAATATAGCAAGTACACCTTGCCACCTTGGTTATGCAAAATTAAAAATTGATGCATTAAAGATTAATTTTGAGAATGTATGATTGTAAATTGTAATTCTAGATTACCAAATAAAAATTATATTTGTATAATACGAAATTATGACTTGTCAGTGAATTCGAACTTTTTCCATTATTACCGGAGATCAGTATGCGCGACATCGAAATGAGTAATCAGGTAGGTATAATTGGTTGTCGGCTGCAGATCACGCCTGAACTATACTCACCTATTATTTAAACAGATACCTCAAAAACAAATTTAAATATGCATTTTCAGATGGGCTATGATTTTTTGCAACTTGCAACTTGGAACGTGAAACTAATCGACAATTATTATTACACGAAATATGGAACATTGAAAAAATAATATGCTCTTTTTAAAATAATATGTTTTTGTGTTATCTAACCAAATGGGTTAAGATTAAAAACTATTATATTTGGCTGTACCAAATTAGTTGGAAATTACTCGAGGTGTGTTATAAATTGTAATATACTCGAAGTAGAAATCTGGTTCTTTATAGATTAGCATCAGGAAATTATTATAAGCTTAAAGTAATTTAAACTAATAGTTTAGAATGCCTAGATAATCCCTTGTAAAATGTAATTACGTTTGTGCATTAAATAATAATGTATTATTAATTTCGTTGTGTAAAATGTATGAAAATAAATTGTTAGGTCGTAGGTAGCGGGTAGGTACCTATTTAAATTATATTTCTCTTGGTTTTGATTCCGAGTAATTGAATCGCATAATTGTATACTCGTGTAGATACCAATTTATGTTACCGAATAATATTATTCGAATGCGAAACAGAAGCATATTTTGATGATATTATTATTCGATGAGACGTTCAAACGTGTTTAAGTTAGTCAGCCAACGGAGTTTCAAGTCGGAGACTTGCGGATAGAAGATGGAACAATATTGAATATATTATTATGCGCTCGGTTCGAATGCGTGAACATCATCTGCTGCAGACTGAGGTCCCGACCTCGGCCGGTTATTTTCTCGCAGTAATTAAATACCCATAGGTACGTCGAGACTTGGGTAGGTACAATGTTTAAAAAATGGACTGTAAACGAATAGAAAAATAGAATTATATAAAATATATTCACGATCTCTGCGAGTACTGAGTGCTGAGCGTCGTGGTACGGCAGTACGGGAAGGTAACTCTTTCAGTCCCGTATCATATTAGGTTTAATAATATTGAATATACATACTACACGTGTATATAATATGAATCGTAGTTCGTAATAATAAATATTGTGCAACGGTCTGTCCGTGTCGTGTGGGTCGATCTACTTTTCATCAGACTAGCATTTCGTATAGGTACACATACATATAATACAAGTACATGAATTTAATATCTCGCGGTATATACACATATAATAGCAGTATACAAACGGCGCGTGTAATAATAATAATAATAATAATCTTATACATATATGTATAACGTTACGTTTTTTTTCATTATTATATTTAATTTTTATTTCTCTTTTTGCTTTCTTTTCATTATCTCTCTTTGGATCGTCGTGACTATACCACCACCGCCATTTCTATTGTCTCGTTGTAGGCGTGTGTCTTACGTGCAAACGACTCGGACGCGCGCGCCATACGCCATAATATAATATAAATATATTACTAAATTACCCTGCGCGCCCGCAGCCTGCTAAACGCACATAACGTGCCATCGTCATCAGGTTAGGTACATATTATTATATTATAAATGCATACCTATTATAGCCATATAAGTGTAATATATATGTATAAGCTTGTGATGTCAATATGTCATACGTCAAAATCTGTCACGAATCTCACGGTCATTATAATATTATCGATCAAAATAACTCGGACAAATATTGTTTGTAGTTTACTCTAGTTTGGGACACAATCACGCATGCCTACATTACTTTATATGCAATGTAAATTTTTAATACAAAACTATAATCAATGGACAATTTAATAACTAATAAGTAATTGGTATGAGCGATGGAAAGGAGACTCTGCGCCAATTAATTTAATATATTTTCTACTGTGCAGTGCTTCACAGATTTTAATTGTGTATTTGTTATTTCGTTTTTATTCGTATTAGGTATTATATTATATTACTCCATCGGAGAAACACTGAAGGTTTTATTTTTTTATTTGGATAATATTGTGCAACTTATATGGATATGGCGTCCGTAAACGCTAAACATAATATTTTTAGCTAGATACTATACTTGTGGTGCATTACTGTGGACAATAGACGCCCAATGGTTAACCTGCAGCGTAATATGCATATAATTTTTATAAATATATTTTCCGGAAACATTTCAAATTTTTAGCAATAATTTCGAAACATCTCTATTTATATTTTACACTGATATAGATTTAAATTATTGCTGAATGCTGTTGAAACGATTTTATACGTAATTCTTTTTTAGCTAGTCATTGATACCTATACTTATTAAAACATTTAAAATTGAAATGTTTCGATAATTTATAACCTTGCCTTTTACACTGCAGTAGTTAATGTGATCTATAAAAACTTATAGAATTATGTATTACTATTTACTATGTAAAAACATTAATCCGTAAATGGAATATTTATGGTTTTTGTACTACCTATGAATAAATGGAAGAATAATCACCTAATCTGATATATATTTTTTAAATGTATGGGTCAATAATATTATCGTGTTATAAATAGGTACCTACTTTTTTAAACTGATTTAAATATCGATTAACGATTAGGTACAATCACACCAAACATTAATGTAATATTATATAGTCTAAAATAAGATATTATAACATTCGTTACACCTTAAATATATGTATAAATATTATACCCACACTTAACACACGCTATATGATTGACCAATACATAATAAACACACTCAACACTTTTCTACCCATGCACATAATTACTTATTATTAAAATGACACACAGCAGTTAGTTCGACGGCCACCATCAACAGAAGCGAACTCACCAAATACACTTATTAACAGCCATCTACATTAGTAAAGTACCTACTATTTTTAATAATAATAATAATATTAACATGGATCTATAAACCAAACGTGTCTTATTATTGATAAAATACCTCATACACAGTGCTCTAACCCTCAGCTACGGAAAACTTATCCATTAGGAATAGAAAACTAAGAAAACCTTCCCTGGATAACTAATATCGTAACAAGGTCCCCCGACCACGTTGCAATATAGTAGCATACATTATGAAGGTATAGGTACCATAAAAAAATAATTATAATGCCAATAAAATGATAACATGTAATTATATTATAAATACTATTAAAAATTACCTTATAAAATATTTATGCAACGAGTTTTCTAAAATAAAAAAAAAATGAAAACAATACATATATTTGTCTAAAAAGGTTGCTAATCTTAAGCTGTCAACTATCAAGATATTTTATCTTGTCTTACTACATGCATAATAATCTTTTTGACACATTTTTTTTCGGGAGTAAATCGAACGACAAAATCTAAAATACACAATATTAGGTAGCACCGTGGTTATACACGTGTTAAGTGTCCAATACCAAATAACGGCCTACATAATCAGCAAGCATATTTTACTTCCGCCGTTCTGTCTATTATATTTATATCGTTATATAATATGTTCGTCCCGATCTGCCGTCTGACCCGTAACAGTAGATCCGCGTTAAAAGAATAATATTATAATATATTCGTGTGTAGAAAGTAAAATTAATTATTCGCAACCTGACAGATATAGATAGTAAATTTTAGTAGTTGCAGTGTGTGTTTAGAATGTGTTTGCTGATTACAATAAGAGCTGTGGCTGAACCGTAATGACACGACCTTGGCACGTGCGCGGGTGAGACACAAACTGATCGAACGATTTCACGGTGGATGATTAATACGCTGTTATAATCTATATCTAAAGTAATAGTATTATATTATTATGTATGTTTAAATTTATGTCATTTATATATAATATTTCGATTTACTGTAATTAAAACGAGCGACGCGCTTTAGTAGAAATTGCGCTTTTGGAGCGTGTAACCTATTGTTATGTATAGAAATATTCGTAACACTACTGCCGTTGTTAACATTGTGCACCGGATATTATATTTAAATTATGTTTGATTTCCTTGAGTCACTAAAATATTTTATCAATCTAAATAATTTATAATAATATATTATGTTTGTAAAACAATATTACTGTACAGTACGACCATACGAACCCTTACAAATCTGAACACTCGTATCAACCGAAACCGATATTTGGGTTAATTCGAAACCTAAACTTTAAAGTAGTTTTAAATTACATTTTCCCTGTACTATAAACCTTGGTCATGCTGTATTACACCCTGATAATATTGCTGCAGGTTATAACCACTCAAACGTTTGTTTAAATGTTTGAATCGCGAAATTTGAACATCTGAATTTAGAATAGGTACATATAGCGTTTACAGAAACACGAATAAATAACAGATGGGTTCATTTCGATAATAATTTAAAATGTAAATGAATATTTATAATGGTAAGTGATGGTACCATTATGGCATTATACAGTATTAGACCAATATAATTAATAGCTTTTCAGTTTGCAAGGTTCATAACATTATATTATCATAGTATGTAAGTATGCGACTTATTATGTGTACTAGGTATAAGGCATTGGCGTAATTCCATTAAATTTCAGCAGGTACAAAATTTTATCGGTCCAATAATCGTAATGATAAATTAAGTCATATTATTCATATTTAAAGCTAATTGCATTGCTCGCGTGTACTATAGGTATCTTTTTATATTTAATAACAATATAACACAAACGAATATCAAAAATCTGTATGTACCTATATTTTAAATACTATATGTGCTGTGTCTGTACATTATACACATAAAAATATAATATTTATATGAAATTAAATAAAGTGATAACATTTTTAAATAAGTTTTAAAAAAAATCAAAAAATCAATGAAATTTAGTTGGTATTGTATTTCAATAGGTATAAAGTTCAGCATCTGCAGGTGCAAAAGCATATCTTTTCACCTGCTACATAATACCAGGGGGTGCATGTGCACCGTCGTGCATCCCCGTAATTACGCCACTGGTATAAGGTATTATACATAATTTATACTTGGATACTTGTCACTAGAAATTAGACAACATTTGCTAACACATATTTTGTTTTGGATACGTCTAAAATCTTAATATAATAATAATATGTGATGTGAATAAATTTAAATACATGCGGGGAACCGTTACCGTGCAGATATATATCGTAATAATACTGCAGTAGATGTTTAAATATATGCCTATCGTTCTCGTCGATAATCCGTTTGTAGGTTATTGATTTTTTTTTGTCTGTATTATCACTATTATCATTTGTCACTTTTATACATTATATATGTATATCAATAATAATGCAACGTCAGTGTAGTGGCTGCATAAGAATACGAAAACCAGAATTGTGTGTTTATTTGAAATGATTGTCGGTGGATTACGCAACGCGCATTTTTAACCCGAAATTCAGTTTGGTGTCTATATAGTTATATATTAGAATAAATATATATAAGTACCTATACATGGCCTATATGGCTACATAATATATATCACGCCAAACTCATTAGACCCTGTCCTAGTCTGACTTCCTGTACATGGAAACGTCTTCGGCGGTGTGTAAAATAAATATTTTATGGTATTTATGCCTTATAATAGATGCAGTGTTATATAAATGCATACTAAATAATATTGTATATATGTTTTATTTTGGTAGAGAAAATGTATGGAAAGGCATGGCCACCAATCACCATCATTAGTCATTATATTATATAGTCGTTATATATTACTATATAGTGATTTCATTTGACGGGAGTTTACCAATTGCGCTTAAAATTACCTTTTCATATACCAATTGCGCTCTAAACATTTAAGGGTCGATATACCAATTGCGCTCTAAAAATTTTAGGGTCGATAGACCAATTGCGCTCTAAAAATGTTAGGGTCGATAGACCAATTGCGCTCTATACATTTTTTACATGTATTATACAGTTTTACAAGGTTTATGCAGTTTAGTCAATGAAATCTAAAATAAAATAATATTAATAATAATCAGAGAATAGGTGGTTAAATCATAAAGTAATAAGATTTTGAGTTTATATGATGTTTACATGATATTTGTATTTTGCATGCTTTAATAATAATAATATTTTTTTTTAATTATAATTTGAACATGGCATTACAATTTAGAATAATATAATTTGGTTAGTTTACAGAATAATATATTTGTTCAATAATACATTTTTTCACTACGAGGAAAGGAGAATATAATCATCATAAGTATAAAAGAACAATTGCCTACATTAAGATATTAAAATAATTCATTTAGTCACCACGAGGTATAATAATAATATGCTAATTTAAAAAAATATATAATACAATTTTCGTACATCACTCAAATGCATACTTCCGTGATCAAAATATGTGCGTGATAATAATAATGTTTCATAAAATTCCCGATACTGGTATAAAATATATTAAAACCAGTCACTTTAGCTAGTAATCAATTGATCAATAAATATCAGGCAAATTTTAATACAAGCGCAATTGGTATATTGACCGTAAAATATAAGAAGCGCAATTGGTACACTGACCCAAAAATATATGCAGCGCAATTGGTACACTGACCCAAAAATATATGCAGCGCAATTGGTATATTGACCCTTAAATACAAATTTTGTTTTAGGCGCAATTGGTCCATAGCCCATTTGACATTTGGCCGACCATCATCTGCATGTATATATTATAATATAATATTTAGATGTATAACCTATAGGTACTTTGAGTCCGCTTTAAGTTTTTAGGTACTATCTATTATTACTTTCGCACCCGTGATATATATTGATTGATGATGACTAATGAGTATCTAAAAATATATAAACCACTTTGTCAGGGTCCGAAGCACTTATTATTATATTATGTATATTGTTGTATATATACCAAAGCTTAAACGAACAAATTAAACGTCTAATACAATTTTTATAAATCGTAGCTATCTGTTGGTATACTTACAATCATACAGATCCACTTTTAATATACAAAGCTACATGAGAGCGTATGTATATTGTATATGTATAGTCTCAGTCGAGAATTCAAACTTTCTGGTTTTATTCTCTATTTAGAACTATTTATACTAGGTAGTTACAATAATATAAATATTTTATATTATACGTGTAATAAGTCGTTTCTATAATTAGTAGGTATATAAATATATATATAACCATTCATCAAACTCTATTACTCTACAATAAAACATAAACATGTAGTGATTAGATAGGTTATTCTGGCTAGGTACGATATATTGGTATACCTATAGGCATATAGAATGCATCTATATATACCTACTATTGATTTAAAAACCTTATAATTGCTTATACGACTATTCCTACTCTATACTTATTATTATAAAATAGTATATCAAAGTATTATAATATCTTTAACACTCTCTAATCATCGGCTCACATACTCTGCAAGACTCAAAACACTTTATTACTGATCACATTCTAAAAAATTGGCAACACTCCTGGTCAACCCAACGTACTAAACTAAACGAAATCAAACCCAGCATTCTCCCATGGCCAACCACTCCACTTACCAGGCGTCAAGAAGTAATTCTTAATAGACTTAGAATCGGTCACACATGGTTAACCCACAAACACTTAATGTCCAAAACGGATCCCGAACATTGTCTATCATGCGGCGAAACACCCACAGTCAAACACATCATATGCTTCTGCCGTGAACACAACGTTGTTAGAGTCAACCTCAAACTAGCTGACAATCTTTACGAAGCTCTTGGTCCTGACCCCGACAACACTCAGAAGATATTTACCTTTTTAAAATTAACTAAATTATATAACCTAATCTAAATACACCTTCACACCCCAAGCTTGAATTGTATAAATATTCCTCCTTTATCACCATATGCTAAATTTAACTCCAGCCAATAATCTTTGTTGTTGCGGCTTAATTTTAAATAAAAAAAAAAAAATATCTTTAACTTATGAATTTGTATACGTATTATTAGTATAATATTATTAATTATGAATTGCGATACCGAAACATGACCGCATTAAAATGATAAAGGAGTTGGACGTGACACGCGAGAGCGTGCGTTTAAGTCTCTAAGCAAACGCTAAATAATATAATATATATAGGTATATACCTAAAATATAAAATAATATCGTATTATACTATATATTATATAAAAACGTACCACCGTATTGTTTACAAGTAAGCACTTCTATAGAAATGAATAATACTCTACTATTACAATATAATATTACATTATGTTATACATTTATACATCATATTGTACAGCGTGAAACGTAATTTTAACGGAAAATAATTTAACATTTATATTAATCAACGCTAGCAATAATCACTATGTGCACTTTATTATATACCTATTGTACATATTATACATATACCTATATAATATGTATAGTGGTTATTATATGATTACGTATTATATTTATAAATTATATACATAGAATAGAGTGTGGGTGGTTGAGAGTCAAATGATTGATCGCTTGATAAGTGAATTACCTGCAAGGTCGGAAGGAAAGTTGAATTGAAATTGCAACTTATAGTGAGACCAGTTGTACGTATATGGGTCAAATCAGTGTTGGCCGCAGGAAATAAACATAATATTATGTGTATCTATATTATGTATAGGTACTTGATTTAACTAGAAGCCGGCAAGAGACATTTCACGTATATTATATACTGTCGTTTTCATTGTGGAAATATTAACATTAGTGTTTTTATTCGAATAACAGTAGGCATGTAAATAGGTGTTTATTTTTTTGGGAGGGGTGCTTCAATCTTTTTTTAAAATGAATTATTAGTAGGTACAAGTTATACTTTAGTATAATCACAATACTGAATGTGGATTTTGGAGCAAGCGCGATCGCTCCTACAATTCTACCGTACCTACTCTAAATTACGTGCTTGTTGAATAATAGGTATGTAGTAAATACGTAATGTGGAACTTCAAATAAGTTATAAAACTTATAGTTATGTAAAATAATATACTTATTATGTGTAGAAATGAATCTTGATTATTGATGTACAATACGCACACGCTTGCATCATGATAGTATATGTACAGGCAATAATAAAATGTAATACTAGTCTATGACTTATGAGTTTTGAACAGTTTTTGTAATCGTTGCGTATATTATCAAAACGTAAAAAAGAATAAATAGTAGATTTACCTGCTATAATATTGAAATAATATTTTGCAACGAATTATATTCTTATAATCACATGTTTTTCTGCTTGATAAGTTTGAAAATACAACAGCTAAATTAACGCAGAATATATCTATAAGCATGTATATAATTTATCAATAAGGAGTGATATACCTATACATAAGACAATCCACGCGTTTGTATTTATAGGCAGGCACATACACCTATTCGTATGTTCGGCTTATCGTAGTTTATACTTACATATTTTTAAAAAGTACCCATTTGACGGAACTATAGTTGCTGTGATACGCATGATCTTTATTGCACACGTATATAATGTATATAATATATTATATTTTAAGACCTCATATATGTAAATACAAACTTTACTGCAACAACAAATCCATTATAAGCACATTGCTTATAGGGATTAGTTTGAATACGCTGTCGTTCATCGATTATACAATATACCTATACCAATATATTTTGTATATTATATGTAATTTTTTAGCTTAGTTTTTTTGAAAAACACGTGAAATTAATGTAGGACACATGCATTGTATAATATATATATACGTTGTATTTATACCATATACGCTGTTAATGCTGAATCAGTGACCATCGCCACAAGCGTTAATTATCTCGTAAAATAATAATGATAAATTTATTATATACTATGTAATATATTATTATAATATGCATGGTCTGTCCACTCAGCATCACGTTTGTCATTGTGGAAATTCACCTGTAAAAACAATGAGGTGGCAACACGTCGTCAAATATCGGTCGGGGCGACGACTCCGAAGGTCGTTTGCGACCTCGGCGATTAACCCATTGTCGCGTGCGCTTTTGTCGTCGTCGCGAGACCAATATCTCACCGATCTTACGCGGCCTAGTAGAATAATAATAACACAACAACCTACCTACTGTTATTTTTATTACATATACGTAATAAGTATATTGAAAACGTTCGCGTTATTGTAGGTGGCAATCGCCGGATCAGGGTTATTCGAAGGGGTTGAGCAGGCACGCGCTCGTATAAATTATTATATTGTTGATTTTTTTTGTTTTGTATTTTTTTTTTTTTTTTTACTGGCTGGTTTTAAACTAGTAATTGATCACGTATCTGGGTCAGATTTAATAATAATATTAATAATATTATCGTTATCGTTATAAATAAACTGCAACAATTGACAACAACTGAGACAATTAAGCGAGAAGAAAAGACAAACAGAGACAGACTAAAGAATTCGTTCATGGCGCATCTTACAGTATATATAGGTAGTAGGTACCCATGCAACGCGCGAAGTATATAATATAATAATCATTTATAAGACATCACGCATTATATATAATAATATATACACTATACCTATATAGTTTATACACACGCAAAACATGTCATAAATTCATAATATAATATTCAAATATTATATGCTGCATGATGTGTATTATAACAGGTACGATGATGAGTATCGTTATAACCGCTGCATAATATAGTGCATATATATACACATTTACGTCATAAATTATAATATATATATATTATATATGTCCAGGCGCAAGTACCTATATAGTGTTCAGCTATTTATATATATATAATATTATTATACATTGGCAAGGTGAACCGCGTCTTGAGGGGCGGGTGTATACGTGTTCGCGTATTTTATAACATTATTGGTACCTACTTATTAACTATTACACTATGTATCTATATAATATATTATATACCTTTATGTTCGTATAATACGCGCGCGCGACCAGTACCCTATTTAGGTATACCGGTCGTCAGAACACGTATACACCCGAACATAATAATAATAAGTATAATAACGTACGTTGTATTATATATATATGTATAATATGTTTGATTATATATGCAGGCGTAATAATTTTAACACTATATGTCTATATATATATATATATATATATGTATTATATTATTATTATGTTGATTGAGGATTTACTGTATGAGCGCGTGAGTCTGTAATCGGTATATTCGCCACGGACGCGGTCCGCGATCGCCTATTAAACTTGTTGTAGACGTAGTGCCCACTGCCTATATAATTATTATTCGCTCGTGAGGTGTATGTGTTGTGAATAACATAATATAATGCATCCAGGGCAATTATTTCAACATTTTAACGCACAACACTCAATGCTGTCAACGGGCTACCAGCTAGAGAACGCATCCCAATACGAAAATCCTCATCCACAGTGGAACTGGTATTGACGTTTGGGTGTCACGCAAGAATTACGCGAACATCCGATTTAATTCGAGCCACGACGCGTTCTATCGTTGAACCAGTCACCACCAGTATAGCTGTGTATTACCATTTACCAAGTATGAAATTTTAATAACTTAAAAGTGAGTCAAAGATTGGTGAGATGAACAAATCTATTTTTAATTAACTTTATAGTTTCCATCGTTATATTGGAGGGGCGTATTATGGTCTTGTATAATTCGTTACTTACTTCCCTGTTTAAATACAACATTTTTTAGATCGAATGCTGTACGAGTAGGAATATGGAGTTAAAAATGATTTAAGAATAAACATTATAAACTTAATTACAAACGATGTTATTCCAGTGTTTCCAGGTTTAGAATAGATACAAGTAGAGAGTACGATGAATTCGGTTCCTAGGAATTAGGATTGGAACATTTGAATGAGGAAGAATTATAAGTATCTTTTCTAATTTATATTTAAGACTTGGTAGGACATGAGACCATATTGTTGAGCCATATTCACAAATATAACGTTTCAAAGAACAATTAATGACTTTTAATATAATATGTTTATCGTCAAAGTTAACACGATTTCGACGAATGATATGAAAGGTTTTGTTTGATCTGTTAGAAATTTTGGCAATGAACAGTTAAATTTAAATTTAAGAACAAAAAAAAAATACTATCAAGTCCTTAAATAGGGCTCATAAGTCATAGTCTGATGTAACATTGTATCATAGATATTGTAATTTTATTATATTATGAAACCACTCGAGCTTTAGAAAATGTCATTAGTTTGCATTTAAGAAAAAAATTATTGCTATAGTATACCATCATAGAGAGTACATGATATATTAAAATCAAATTGATCTGAATATATGTATCAACGTGGCAGTTAACTATATGAAACACTTTGATATCATATTAAAGCAAACAATGTTCAGTGTAATTTTGAAAAGTATAATGTAATGGATTAAGACAAGAAACAATATCGGTGCTAGATTGTCTAGATGGGATGCTTGAAAAACTGCTATTTTTTCCCCCAATCGAAGTCAGGTATATTACAGCTAAGTACACACAGACAACATAATATTTACAATAATATTTTTTTTAACGCTTGGCTGGTTGGAGGATAACGTTATTGTAATTTGTAATAATAACAACAACGGTCGAAACAATAACGATGTGGCAATATTATATTATATATAGGTACTATATATTAAATATAAAGGTATTGTATACAGCCACATATAGGTCTTAGCTGGTACACGTCTGCATACAATATAAGTCATAACATTATGTTTTAGGTATACCTATTACCTAGGTATTATGCGTGGGCCACTACCGCGGTTCATTCCGCTGTTTGAGCGCAGTCGAGGTTAAACGATTAGCAGCATTCTTGAAACGCTCAGCCGAGTGTTATTTCCCATCGGTGCGGCGGCGGTGTCGCACGCGCGCGGTCGATTATTATTACGGTTAACTATGTGAACGCGCGCGGATTTCTTTGGTTTTCGACACGGTCGATTTACCGCCGCCAAACAACATCTCGTAATAATATTAAATATTATAAATTATAATATTATCTTAAACCCAACAGTCACTCTACTACGGGATTCCGCAACGTTTCCCGCAGACCAATAATAATAATTACAGTTTTAAATTATTATTATTATATTGGGTTTATCGTTTATATCTATATAATATAACTATAATATTTAATGCTATAGACACCAAGACGTGATGTAGACTTTAATACCACTGATGTTTTATAATATATGGCGGTTGATACCCGCGGTCCCATAATAGCGCGACTAAAAATATATATGTTATAATGTATTATTTAAATGTTAAATGTGTATATTAAACAAACAACGGACATTATAGATAGTTAGACGACATAGTACATATTATGTAGGGCATCGGAGAAAACAAAAACAAATCTAGATAACCTGTATGAACTACTGGCAACTACCAGACGAACAAAATATAATATCAAACATCATTAATTCCATTAAACGTTCAGAATTGTAGAAATTCATCATTCCAACTTATATATCTAGTGAACTAGTTTTTTTTAATATGCATACTTTTCAATAATCAAAAAATCTTTTGATTTGTCGAATTAAAATTAATAAAAAAACAAATAAATATCTATTGCTTTTGAATGTTATGTCTGAGGTTTAATACTTTTCTTTTACTCGTGAAATCATGTATTTTTTTTTATTATTATTACTGAAATTTATTCATAAAATATAATATATAGGTACCTAATAAGTAACGATTATGATAAAAGTATTACGCGAACATTTGATTTACTTGTGTGGTTAGTGTGATCTGGTTAAGTTAGGTTGGTTTAAAGGTGGTGTCCATCGACTGCAGTTTGATACTATTCAATAGTTTCTAACACCAGCATTTCTTATTTAGCATAGGTTAAAATGTTTAATTAAAATTATAATATTTTACTGCTTGGTAAAATATGTAGGTACTCAGTAGGTATCTAAAGTCCACACATTGAGAAAATAGAATTACGTACACTTGTATTGATTTTAAATGAACCAAACACAATTATGTTATATATATATATATATATATATATATATATATAGTTAAGTCAATATCTATACTACTAGAAAGTTTAAGTGTTTACTTGATATTTTTATCTATTTTAAGGTGTTATCACTGCCTTGTGGGCAGTTATTGCTGTATAGGTACTTATATTTACTACATTAATATATTAAGTTAATTGCTCATTTATATGTTCATTATAGTTTCATGAACGAATATTTAATTAGTTTATGCTCATTATTTTGAAAGTAATAGTTGTTTACATTTTTTCAGAGTAACCAGAGGCAATTCAATTTTGTTTTTGTCTCCATTTGAATATATTTGTTATGGACAACTTATTTCAATTTTTTCAAATACCTACGATAAGTTGTTTTAAAAATTAAAATGTTGGGTTCGAACGTCAAATGTTTAATTAGTAATTACAGATATATTTAATGCTTTACAAAAAAAGGAGGGTGATAGACATTTGACTCATTTCTGCTTCACTCTTGTCAGCTATCAATAATAATATTATATATAATACATCAGAATAGGTACATAATTATTAATAATTTATTAATGCTGAATATTTACTATATAAAGTTACATACCTATTTTTATATTTAATGTTTTATTAGATACAATTATGAAGATATATTAGAATATTTGGTTAGTATCTTGTGAGGAAATATTATTATTTTATTTTGCATTTACAAGTGTAATCTTTGAATCTAGATTAAGTTATATTTTAACTATAAATTTAGCTTATCTAATACTAGTAAATAAACAATTATTACATGTAATATTGTTTTTTATAAAATTTGAGAACTACTTGCATAATACGAATGGTTTTGATTTCTGATTAAATAACTTTGGGATGTATTAATTGTATCTAAAAGTAGACATTTAGAATTAAATATTAATACAAATTGTCGGTGATTAACTAATTTTTGTGTAAACGTCAGTTCTTTCATTCTTTGTTATTGAAATAATAAATTGTGCACTATAGTGTTTGCTGTTAAGTACACTGACAGTGCAAATTCCTAGGCGCTCGGAGGCATTAAAAATAGAATCCTTGGAAATTAACTGTTAACACAATTATACATTGTACAGAAATATATAAATGCAATACAGTATTGTTTGTGTACATTATGTTCAACAAATTATACTTATTACAACTTGTAACTCAAAGTATAAAGACCGTAGGGACTGTTTTGCAACTCCATTCGTAGAGAACAAGTGGTCATAAACCATACGTTACACTATCACCTATAGGTACTATCACGAAATATGTCTAAACGCTTCGGTGTGTCAATATTTACAGACTTTATATTATTTTCGTTTCACTCGAGGGTTCAATAATTGTGAAATTCTAAAATAAATAATGATGTATAACGTATATAATAATATGTATTACTTATATATAGATACATAATTTAATTTAATTTCTTATTTTTATGAGCGATTTGGTTTACAAAGGTTTTCCTATCGAAATCGTTGTATCGGCAAATGTGAATCGGCTGTTTAATAAAAACGGTATAACTAATAGGTATATACTAATTACTAGGTACTAATTAGATACTAAGCGACATTTTGAAAATTAAATCGATTTTCTCTTTGGCAAATAAATAGGAACTTATGCATAATGTTATTAATCCAACGAATGAACGAAGCGTAATAAATAATAATAATTAAAAATCATACCCGTTGATTTATATCATATATTACCTACATTTACAGGAAGACGATTTTAGCCTACAGATATTTGTTATGTAGGTGTACAATATACCTGCATATAGGTAGATAACTATAATATATACGGTTAAAATAACAAATGGATCGTGGGACGAAATACTAATTGGGCGCATGAAATTGAAATAAAAAAAATGTGAGCTTAAAGGTTTCAATTCACGACGCGATTTGGCAAAGAAGTCACGTGGTGAAAGCGCGCGCTCAGTCTGTGTGTGCGTCCGTCCGTCCATCTGTCCGTCTACGTCTATGGACTATGTTTATGCTATCGGATTTCTCATCGGTTATGTAAAACGAACGTCTCGTGATCCGTTTTAAACAATTATATTATTAATACGACGCAATTATTATTACGAACCACTAGAAAACCCAGTCTCTTACATATGCGAATATTATTATTACTTTAGCTACTCACTTTGATTGTCTTAAACCGTCCTTTATACATCTTTTTGATTCCAAACTTCGTTTTTATGGGTATCCGTATCCTTCTTGCTACATTGTCATTTGAATTTGATTTGATTATAATATTATATAGTTGCGCTTATAATCGCTTAATATTGTAAACGTACATGCGTATTATTAACGTGTTTCCGTCATCGTCATATTATGATGAGCTGAATGGTCTTCGCCGATGCATCACGTTATTACGTAACAATTGAATTAGTCTTTTGCAGGCGGGCCAAACACTCAATATTAAGGGGCAGGGGTCATATTTATGAATATTTTCGATTAATTGTTAAGCGTGGAAAATTAATTTATGAATCAAATATTTTGTATGTATTCCATAAATATTAAATACTCAGATATAATCAAGATAATTTGAATTTAAAATAATCGTAATTCTCTGAAGATAATAGTATGCACCTATTAATAGTATGCAAATATTAAATTTCCAAGATATTATTC
This sequence comes from Diuraphis noxia, assembly GCF_037042655.1. Classification (NCBI taxonomy): domain Eukaryota; kingdom Metazoa; phylum Arthropoda; class Insecta; order Hemiptera; family Aphididae; genus Diuraphis; species Diuraphis noxia. Next base: position 54,435,253 of record NW_028301713.1, read on the forward strand.
CGTTTGCTAAAAACTGAAATATTATTTTAATATTTCACATTTCGGTCTATTCGAGGATTCGATTATGATGATATAAATAAATTAAACATTATTCAATTGATCTGTGTGACCGTGTCATAAATACATTAAATTAATAAAAATTTCATAAGCTATTAACATATATAATATGATGAATATAAATATGTAAATATTATAATATAGTCATTAGATATTTAATTTTGATTTAAAAGATAGTAGCATTGAGTAAATTTACAGTATATACTTGATGATAATACAGATAGTAGGTACCTACTAAATGTACGTTCACTGTTTAGTTTATTTAAATTAAGTTTCTCTAAACAATGCACGTTTGACTATAATTTTCTACAGAGAAAATATGTTGCTTATATCTTACATAATGTTTTATAATAGATCTACAGATAATGATGATCTATATTCGGTAGTATTTTTAATATATGAATATTTTGGTTTTATTAATTTCCATAACACTCAAAAACCGTTTCACTATAATTCTTTTAAGAATGTAAAATTACCTTATTTGAATTATAGGAAAATGATTTAGTTTTGCATAATCTGATGATCATTATTATTATTATTATTATTGTCAATAGGTAGATAAAAATTAACTTGGATGCTTCAAATATGTTTAAACTATCAATCTATAATTTAATTAAACCATACTTTCAAATATTTAAGTGCTACCTGTTAATTACTATATATTAATAATTTAATATATACTTATCTACTAGGTAATATATATTTTATTTATATACAGTTTACGAATGTCCGGCTAGTGAAAACTAGATAATAACAACATAGGCACTATATTATTATAAATAATAAGTAGCGTACCTACATATTTTGTAGAAACCGTGTTTTTAAAAATTGAAATCAAAAAATAAACTTTGTGTTTGAATAATTGCATTGGCAATGATTATTTGTCGATATGTCTGAATTAAATTTATATTAAACGTTGACAATATATATTACAAAAATATATATTTGATATATTTTTTTAATTTCGTCAAGAATATTTCGGTTTCTGAAAATAGAGAATGACATTTTCCGTGTGATGGAGTTTTAATTTCCCTGTCCCATCCTTTGATCTATACTAATACTTTACTATCTATAATTTATATCTTAGTTGAATATATACACGTGAAATGCGTAAGTATGTTTGACTTATCAAAAACTTTTGGACTGTCTTTGGTATTCGTTTGTCGATTCCAGTAACAATTAACGCATAATATCCGTCTGTTATTGTGTAATAATCATACCTTTTTTGATATTTTTTTTTCACGCGTACGGTATAGATTGCTGTTTTAAATTAATAGAATACAATGACTGCGTATAGTATAGTAAAAATGCGGTAGGTTCCTGGCAAAAGATGTATAAATATAATTTTCGAATGACAGGACAACAAACACATCATGCGCGCTCCTCATCGCCGGATAGTCGTCATCGTGTAGAGTTTATATCATTTCGATTTATATTGTTATTGTAACCATCTATTCAATTTGTCATTGATATTATATAGCAATGCTATTTTTTTCATCTTCTTATGAGTCTTATTTTTCTTTTTAATCATAACATACGATGTGGCGATTTCCATTACCGACAATTCAAGTTGCATTCTGACGCACGGCTATATATTGTATACAATATACATATTAAAACATATATAAATTTATTATACGTCCTATAGACTCAATTTGACACATGTTCTCGCCTATTATATTATTATTCATTGTAATATATCATATACATTTTAATATACCTATATAACATATGATATATATATATACACCCATATCCACGCGTGTCAGACATTGTCAGCCGATCGGACATCATATCACGCGTGTGCCGACACACAATGATCGATAGAATAGTCATTAGTCATAATAACAATAATAACAATATGACGATTGACGAGCAGTGGCGAATTAGACCGTGTGAAAACGCACCAATAATCGGCTTTTAATTATCGCTGATCGTCGCTCTGCGCATCGACAATCGCGTTGAGCTGTTGATAATATAGTAATAACAAAAATATGTAGTACATCGTATTGTTATTTATTATAATATATCGTCTACAATAATAGTATTCATATTATAGTATCCAATATCCATTCAAATGTACAAGAAATAATTTCATTGACTACCTATATATATTGTAATATATACTAGTATATACTCAATGATTATATAACGTATATAGTGTGCTCATTGTTTAAGGACGTGAACTGACGATGCCGCCTAAGCCGTAGAAGTAATAATATAAGTATTGGTGTATGCAGGTGTACCGGCCTAGTCTTACAAATTTACAATATAATATCATAAAATTATGCAGGGCACAAGCAACTATAGTAGGTATATTGAGTATAGTACTATATAGTAATATATTGTATAGAAGGTATATCGTATATCATTAATATATGTATATATATACATTGTATAGTACTAACGAATAATACACCTACTTGGTACCAGCTACCTTTTGGCCTAGATCAAGGGTGGCAAATTATTTGAACGCTACGATAGCCAAAAATTACTTTTGGCCATTCAAATATTATGTATAGCCAAAATTGAAAATAATATAGATTTAATAAAAATATTTAAATTTTTTGCGTGCCCTCAAAATCAGGAATTCGCCATCCCTTTGCAGCCTAGTTATACGATGAAAACCATCGATTCGTCACGTGTAAGTACGAATCGTTATTTTTTATTTTAAATACTTTCAATAATATGATTCGATAATCAAATAACATTTAAAGTTTGATTTAAAAATATTATTCAGATCACATTATAATCATAAATTAGTTTATATCATCATTGAGTTTGATGATTTTTTTTCTATACGAACTAACAGAACATTAGTATTATTTTCCATAAATTATAATATTTAAAAGCGAATAATTTGATTACGTTAACACATACATCAAGACCCGTGTTTTAATTTATTTGAGTATACGGTTTATACGATATTTCCTCGTGTAATGATTGTAAGTGTTACACTGTTACGTAAAATTTAAGATTTTAATTTCCCACCAATTATAATTTATTATCTACCAACCGGCAACTTCATTATTATTTTTAGTTACACCACTACGTAATCCAACATGGTCTGATATTTCTAATGGTATTAATGTTTACAATATTTTTGAACTATTGTTGATTTAACTTTAACATGACGTAGTTTATATTTTTTAAAATATTTTTGTGAAATAAATTTTACATCGATATTGCAAGTTCGTAAATTGTACAGCATTAACTTGCAGCACGTTTTTTACATATAAATTGTTTGTCTTAAAAAAAAGTTACCACGTTACGTTTTGTGCATTCACACCTACAGCTATATTCTATAAGACGTCATATGAACATTTGGTTAAGTATAACAGGTCAAAAATCATTCACTGAAAGGTGTTAAAATATTTTAACACAATAAAATATGCAAATTGAATACATCAAAGTAGCACATTGCTAATACTAGTAAGGCCAATAATAGCTAATACTGGTATAATTGAAAATCTTATTCTAAAAAATAATTAATAAACAACACTAGACCGTCAATATATATTATTATATTACAGTCACAGTTATTAAGGCAATATAGTTCATTGAACAGTTACTAGAACTTATTTCTAATTGTTAAAGAAGGTATATATTTATAATTTCATTGTATTGAAGCATTTCAAATATATTGTTATACATGCGGATAAAGGGAAATTTAATTGATATTTTAATGACAAGACATATTAATCATTTTTATTTATTAATGATTGTAGTCATGTTACAATTGTTGCATTTGTAACATTTATCCATCAATCATTTAAGTTAGGATAATAGATAAATGTCATTTTACGCTTACCCGCAGTTAGTTTAAGTAGTAAAGTACCTATAGTATTGAAGTGATAATGCAAAATTATGCTCCGTATTATAATTAAAATTAAACGTAACATAACATGGGTGTAACCAGTTAAGTCAAGTATCAAGTACTTATATAATGTAACATTTAAATTCTAATAATATTTATGAACGGGCTTTTTTTAAATATAATAAAAAATAATTTATTAAAATTAGACATTCATGTTCGGAAAAAAAAATATAAATTAAATTTATATGCAACTAAAGTGGATGTGTAATAGTTCTTGAAAATATTTGATTATACATGTTATATAAATGATACTAAATATATAATATATTTGATTTAGTGTATTACAAGTTCAAATAATAGAAAAAATAAATTAATAGAAACTCTTTACACACAATGTTGATTTTTAAAGAAAAATAATATTTGTTGCGTAATATACATATCTGTAATACTAATTTCGCGTACCTGACATGAATTAATCTATATAGTTTTAAATTGTAATATATAAAACTATCATTAAAATATTAAAGTATACGGGTTTCTTTTGTTTTGTCATTTAGAATCGTTTTAATAATTTTTACGTAGCTTGATGTGGCTCAACGTCTATTTCAGATCACTAACGTCTTCTGACTGCCAATATCAGCCGGTGCCACTAGTGCCTGGAAATCCTTTTTGCCATACATACACATGATTGAACCAACCTCATCAATTTTACCAACCGTTTCAACCATACCTAGTGTAACACCTAAAATACCTAATGGCCAAAGTTTCAGGGCTCTAAATCGATAAAAAAAAAATTATAAATTTACTGTTTAATTAATCAAATGGATATTAATTACAATTAATTTTCGTATAGATTATATAAAATTAAAAATAATATGAAAAAAAAAATGAGAATAAGTACCTATAGGAATGATTCATAGATTACAACTACTAGAACTTAAATTGCGTAACATTTATATGATATTAATATATTAGTGGAAATTTTTATTATTTATATATTAAGTTGTTCATGTTCAGATATCAATCAAAAATAATATAATGAATACTGCTCATGTGTATGTTTTAGTTTTAAGTAGCATATCCATATTTTACGATTTTTTACTTATATATGGCTATGTAATATAGTTAATACCTATATTATTACATGGATACTAAACAGCCTGCAGTGTTAATAAAAAAATAATTTAAAGTTTTAAACTCGTCTATGTTATTGTGCATATATATTAAGCGCGTTATGTGAATTCGTATTTGCGAGTTTCGTATAAACTATCGAGACTGAAAAATATTTGTTTGTAATTATAAGATTTAAAAATGCGGTTGACAATGAGAAAAATAACACGGGCGCTAATTATTAAAAACGTATCTATCGACCGATAGACAACAGTACTACACAGAGTACAGACATATTAAATTAGGTATATAATTAATTAACAATATATAATATTACGACGGGTTATACCGTACTGGAAATCTAAATATTCAAATTATTGAATTTTAGCGTGTATAGGTAGGTATATTATAATAAAACAGAAAATTATTTTATTGATTTTAAAGCTGACAGAAACACCCATAACGCATAATTAACAATAAAAAAATTAGAAGTTGTTTGAAATAACACTTTATTTCAAACTAAAAAAAATTAATATTATTAAAAAAATATGGCTTTTTGGAGAGAATTGATATTTTATGAAAAAGAAGAACTTATAATATTTATAACGTTTTATATTTCCCGCTGTCCTTGTTTCTCCACACGTAGTAGGTTGTATGTATATCGTTATTAAATAGTATACGCTATCCCTATCTTTGCATATTTATATTATATATTATGAAATATAAAATATTTTTTGTTATAAATAAATATTACTTTAATTTTTTATTAATATACCTAGTTTATTTACTATTTTCGGGGTGATAAATTTAACATAATAACAATCATTATTTCGTAAATCAGTTGAATTTTTTTCTTTAAATATATACAGTTAAATTATACAGGGTGATTCTTTAAAGTGGGTACACTAATTATCTCGAAAAGTATTTACTTTTTTCAAAATATTTTTTCACATGGTTTCAAGTTGTTAAAAAACCAACGTTTTTATTAAAAATCATATTTTTAAATATTTCTTATCCTTATCATTTTTTAAGTTTTTTACTTTTTGAATGACAACATATAGTTTTAATTTCATATTCCAAAGCAGAATATTTTTCTAAGTATTTTGATTCATAAAAATCGAATTTAGGGCTATTAGTTATTGAGTATATTTAAAGTTTAGATTGGCAGATGAGTGGAGTGGTACGGGGTTACCCTGCAAAATGTTTATCCACTACTCTGCTTGTCAAAACTTTAAACACAAAGAATTCATAAACTACTCGTCCTAAATTCGATTTTTTATGAATTAAAATACTTAGAAAAATATTCTGCTTTGGAATATGAAATTAAAACTCTATGTTGTCATTCAAAAAAGTAAAAAAATTAAAAAATGATAAGAATAAAAAATATTTAAAAATATAATTTTTTAATAAAAACGTTGGTTTTTTAAACAACTTGAAACCATGTAAAAAAATTATTTGAAAAAAGTAAATACTTTTAGAGATAATTAGTGTACCCACTTAAAAGAATCATCCTGTATTATAAATAATTTTAAGTAATTAAAATACAACACTTTTGGAAAATAATCTATATAATATGTATATTTTACTTATTTGTTACCATCGTTTTTAGTAGGTAGGTATATTTTGACTATTTTGTAATACTGTAAATAATTTATATGTCTATTCTCTATTTTCCATGTATTATTATGACTTACCATAAAAGTAAAATAAAATGATTGTAAGCACCCTCAAAACTTGGGGGAACTCAATAGATAATATTATTATTATCGTAGAACGCATAAAAACACCACTTTGTAAATTTATAATATACAATGGATTTTCCTATACAATAATAATATGGTATTAGTATATATTCATGATAGGTATATTACTGTTTATTATTACTTGTGCAGTATGCCAGTATTATGCTATTATATTATTATTATGTCATATTTTTACTGTACGGTCAAAAATCACTGATTTACATAATAATAATAATATCGTCTGGGCAGAGTGCGTTACGTAGTATACCGTATAGGTAGTATAAATAATAAAACGTTCGTTGGTACGTGACAAATGTCTAATATATATAGTAATAATTCCGGTCAACAGGCTTATTTAACTGTGTACAAGTCCCGCTGATATATGTATACAAGTAATAAGCGTATTGGCACATACTATTATTATTGTTATTATATTTGCATACATGTCATAACATAAACATATTATTATAATTTGAAGCGCGCACTCGCTTGAGGGGTCGTATGTTACTGACGAGCTATTATTATACCTTCTAAAAATCTGTATTATACAATAATATTAATAATAATAGCAAAATGACTTATACAAATTACTGATCGTAAATAATAATAGCCAATCTTAGGTTTTTTTTTTACGAATTTTATTCTTCGCACTTTTTCCGGTCATTAAACAAACTCGTGGGTGACTTAGAACCCTCTTCGTTTATAAATTATTGGATTAGTTGCGCAAAAACCATTCAGAATAAATATAAATATTAAAAATAAAAATTTACTAATATATAAGTAGATACAAGGTAGATTATATTTTATGCATTTATAATGCAAATATAAATAATCACGACTTGTAGTCATTATAAAAAAAAAATGTCCTAAACTTCTTAAATCATTTCGACCTACCCTCATCGTTAATCGTATAAAGTTGAACAATGCAATGACGATCAAAAAGAAAAAAAAATCGATACCTACGTAATTCACTTGTGCACAATAATTTTAGTATAATAGTTACATGAATTCGTACTGTACACAAAAATTGGACCTCTAAACTAGATATAATATAGTCTATAGATTCGGATTATTCGTACCTACTTTACTGGAGTATATTAGTTAATTAGATAGGTACATTATAATAATATTTATCACACAATTTTCAAGTATCATTTACAGCCGTCTGATACGGTATTCACCGTACTGTCCGCAGCTAGAGTCGATTAGATCGCATTTGTATTTCCATAGAGCAAATTTATACGAATATGCACGACGTGTGTGTACGTATGTAGTATAATATCTGCGTACAAATTATACTTATCTATCAATAAAACACACGCGACCTTTACGTAGTAGTTCCCGTGCGCAGGTTGTGTACATTTGTATTTTATAATATTATTGTGATTATGGTTATTATTACTACGTTATGACGCCCACTCGCTAGGTCATTGATCTCGACCCGGGAGTGTACATATATCATTATTATTATATTGCCTATATCACTTCTACGTGTACAGGTGTAAACATTATACGAGTTGCTTGAACTCGGCGAAGGCGGCAAACTTCGTGTTTTCCCCTAAAATTGTGATAATCGGCCTACATTAAATACACGGAGGGTTTGCCGTTTTGTTTCTGCGAGTGATTCATTATTATTCGTACTTTTATTATTATACGATCGTAAATTATTATTAGTCTCATCAGACCAGCTGTTGAATTTTTGATTCCCAAATCCGTTACATAATCATAAAATAAATATATTAAACTTGTTTTTTTTTGTCGTGGCGAATTTCTTGTAAATAAATTACACGAATATAAAGATTGTGCGAGTTGAGTATAAAATAATATAATACCTACCTATGTAATGCGTATTATGCGATTTAACTCGCCAACTTCGTTATATTGTTTGGTTTGTGGCCAGTTTCAGATGGTGCTGGTCTATTACGATTTTCAACCGTATGTTTACATAATAATGTGAGCTACAACAGGTATGGCATAGTATTATTATTATTTTATTATGGTGTCGAAAATACAATCAAACTCTCGAGTGTTTTTATTATTGTTGTTATTCCAGACGCTATAGATTTTTACAGAATTTTTACATTGCACATTATTATGATATATACAATTTAAAAATTATGTAGGTACCTACTCGTATAGTGTCTGCGGTGTGCCTACGGTTCCCCGTGTTTTTTATACAAGTATTATTATGATCGTATACTGCATAGGTAGGTATGATGTAGGTTGTGGGCAAATTAATTTTTTTTTTTTATTTAAATGTTTGAGTGGGAATCGTTTTAACGGTCACGTAATGGATAATAATAATAGATTATACGCATTATAATGTTTTAACCGTATATACATATTTAATATTTTCGAGACATTTTACTAGTTTGTTGCAAACCACGCGAAACATGACGGCTGATCAACAATTGAATAAATCGCTTTGCAGCTATTCTAAGGTACATTATATTTATTATTTCCGCCCCCGCCAAGTACTTGCAAAATATGTTCGACCGTAATCCTTGTAGGCGCGACAAGGGGCTTAAAACGTATGTCATGTTTTTATATTATTTAATGGGATGTATAATATGCAAAAACGCATACCACCATTTCATTCCACACTCTTGACCTTGTCCGTTGAATTCGTGTAGGTATTTCCGATTTTGTATAGGTGAACAATAATAATATAGAAAAATCTTACGATTGCGCCGAGTATACAAATACAGGGACACATACCTATGTGAAATTACAATATTCTGTTTTCTGCAAAAACCTATAAGCATATAAGCACGTCGATTCTGGATTTGGAGATTCAATTAAATCCAATACCAAATATATAATAATGTCATCATGCTACAATATGTAATAATAATAATTAATAACAATAGTGTATTTATTAATCATCAATAGAATATATTGGTCAATATTTTAGATGGCATACCACGTTTAGAGGAAAAATGATAGTGATGCTTGTCGTGATTAATTACATTGTTGTCGTGTAAGTTAGCATATCGTTCGTGGCGATCATATTTTAAATTGCCCACGATATTATAACACAATACAATTAATGTACGATAATATTTGTATTTTTTTGGTCAAGCGCCTCAGCATGACCTCGTATGCAAAACATAATGTCTTAAAATTCAAACTAAAACGGTAAATACGGTACATAATATTAAATCATAGCGGACCACCCAGGGGAGGTCTTAAAGTTCTGCACTGGTCGATCCGTTCTACGACTGCGTTATTGAAAGGTACAAGACGACTATAATATTGCAGAACGTCATATTGTTATTATTATTAAGTATATATATTATATATGTATGATATGTTAAGTACGCGTATAACTTGTACAATAAATTCTATTATATTATTAAATATACATTTATATGCATATTTAGGACATGCGCAAATGACATTCGTGCGATCCGGGGCACATAATAAAGTCATAAGATGTTCGACCTTTAACACAGGACGGGACATTAATCATTTTTGTATAATACACAATATTTATCAACACAGTACCGCCTTCTCACACAATTGGCATGACATTTATTTATTATGACGTCACGCGAAACCGTATAATCATGCTCGGCGCACTGTAGAGAGAAAGCTCTAAATATGAAAATTAAGAATTTTTTTGGACACCCGCACATAGTTGGTTTTTTTTTTTCGAAAACGTGATCGTATTTCATAATCGCACATTATGATAATACGTACATTTATAGACTGTTAATCAGCCAATGAAGACAAATTAGGATCAACATGTATTGCAATTTCTGTGTTTCATATGTATTTCAGGAATGAGTAATTAGTGGACATGTACCTGCCCATTTTATGTGACATACGGCCCCGTTTCATTTTCAAATCAAAAGTTTTAGAATTTTTATCTGAGAATATGCAGAGCAAAAAAATAAGGAATGATCATCCGAATACAATCTGGCTCACTGGATATTTGAGTTTTTAAAACAATTGATAATTTGGAGTTTCTCATCCCGTATTTGCAAGCAAATCTTTTGATTTCGTCTGCTGTTTTAGTCAGTTTATAAATCAAGGTGAAATGCGTCATTTCTTTAGAATCGGGGTAGTTTGCAGGTGCACTGATGGTCCGAAGGACAATCTTTTGACAGCGTTGCATTATTACAACGATATTAGCTAGACTTACTGGTACAACTCCTACACGACCTACACAGTCGACTGCTAGATGGGTTTTTATAATAGCTACATATAATAGTATAGACGCTCGATTTCGATGGTTAACTCAGAGTGAAGTCTGACTAACCAATAATATTTAATGTTTAGACAAGATTTTAGGTGCATTCTAAGATATTTAGCAGAATTTTTTTGTGGCGTTAGTGATTGATTCAGTAGTAAAATTGTATATGATACTTATTATTTCATTGCATTTAAATATTCAATACCATCATTCCGTTATACGACAGTAGTACAGTAATGATATGATATATATGCGAATGCCTGCAGATAGTACAGACTGACAGATACGATTACTACGACGGGGTTGGAATGTTCTGTTACACATCAACATCGCACGTGCGATATCGCTCATACTATTATTTTGTTGTTGTATGCATGGTGCTATTATCTATACATATATACTATAATATAATAATATTATTACATAGTTATTGGTTTTACAGCGTGTAAATATTTAATAATGTATGGTCAATTCATTAAGACTTTCCAATGGAATCAGCGATGACCGATAAACCATAAACATAAAAAATAAAAAGTTTTGTCATGTAGGTATGTACAGCTAGTAGATATATAGGTGCATCGACGTTTCGGTGGAACCCTTGACCACGCCTCAGCCCCAGGAATTAGAGCAAAGTCCTGTGGATCGTGATTACCTCAAGGCGATTTTACTGCTCGCGTTTTATTTTTTTCTCCTCCATTCTCTCGCGGTCCAGTCGGACAACGCACTATCTATATGTATATATATATATATATTATAATACATATATAAATTACACAATGATATACTCCAAGCCTTATCAGAATCATTTTTTTTTCTTATACCAACATATTATTCACCTATATACATGCTGCAATAAACCAAACGAAATTCCTAGACAAACACGTGTACGGTAATATTATAATGTAATTCAGTTTGTGATTTTTCGCACATACGCTTTCACCTTCGTACAACTGTTTTCATGGCCAATATAACATAGCTGTACAGTGTGTACACGTCGTATTCTATTATATCGTTATGCCTGTGTGAAGAAATTGCTAGTTATTTCTTGGGATCTAATTACGCCCACGCACTGTATGTATTTGTGTTAAAAATATGGAGTACCCGTGTTGTATAACGCACGCGCATTAATATGTAATCGGTTACGGAGCACATACAAAGCTATAATGTTCTTTTATGTTTCATTTTTCATTTCCTAACCAATTATAATAAGTAATATAATATTTTCGAATCATTTAGGCGCACGAGAAATTACGGATGTGAACTTGACGAGCAAAATCATTAAACAGTAGTTATTTAACGATAAAGAATAAAATGATATAAATTCTTCTAGTTGGCCTTGGAATTTAAATCGTATAGAAAAAGATTACTAATATATAGATGACATGATGTACACAATATGATTACGCCTGGAAAAACGACCAATGTATAGAAACGATCCGAAACTTTTCACATTTCAATCATTTAATTCGAAACCTTATCAATACTATATGTTACAAAAGTCAACCGTAGACACCAATTATTACTGCATGTTGTGTGTCAGTTCTGTAATATTATAATACAACTTCTAATTTATATTAATAATTTAAATATTTATATTGTGTTATAAGTAATAATTGCCAATTCTAAAATTTGTAGTTTTAAAATAGTAATTATATTTCAACGAAACGGTAAATTATTAATTTTTGGTATGAAGGTAGAATTGTACAGTGTTGTTATTTAGATATTATATAGATAATTGGGATACTGGGAAAAATTTAATAAACTAACTATTGAACAACGAGATTATTATAATTTTTTACGTAAATTCTTTGTATAATATAACAACCTAATTGGTAATTAAATATGAAATACTAATAATCTGTAACGCAGTTACATGTGAGGGAATTTTGAGACAAATCAACTTGTACATAATAATATATTACCTAAATCTAAAAACAGTTTTTATTATTTCTTTAACTTCCTGATTCTATAAATAAAATTTAAGTACACGTGTGGATATAAAATATTGTATATCATAAATTCATAAATAATTAAAATCCTGTTTATATGGTATACTATGAATTGGGCATGCAATACACTGTAAATATTTTAATCTAGTTCTTCTTTGACGTTTTCCAATTATATTATGAATTAGATTAATGATTTATTACTTTACGGTAACGGGTTAGGTAACTTTGGAAGTATAAATTTATATTATATTTGAACTATTAAAACTATTAAACATCGACCGTCTTATTGTTTGTACTATACAAACGAAAAAAATACCTAATTTGTTTGTGTACTTTATATACCTAGGTATACCTGCATATTATTATATATTTATATCTAAATATATAATTCGCTCTTTAAATAGATAAAATAATATACATTTTAATTGTTAATCGTCTACGGAAGAACTTTCAAAGATACAAGTATAAACCAACATTCTTGTGGTCATAGCAAATTGAATTCTGGTGGTTACTGGTTAACAACAGACGCTAGCGGAATGTGGATTTCTGAGTTTCTAGAACGTTTATTTTTTCTTTTGAAGCGGAGAAAAATACCAAGAAATAATTCAACAATTTTATGAAATATAACGAAGGGTTGACTAATTATAAGGTAGTAAATTGTGAAAAGAGTTAATTGAAAGTTATATTTAACTCGACGCATGTTTCGTAAGAGATTTAAATCGTAATAATTCTCATAAGTCATATTATAGTTGTAGGTATATAGTAAGCTGTTTGATATTCTAAATGAACTCTATTGAACTTCATACATATTTTTTTAATATAATCTATCGAAACAGGAACTCATGTACGTAAACTTGTCAATCACTTTAATACATCAAAAATGTTTTTATATTGTACGTTTGGTGTACACACATTATTTATGCCCAGTCATTATTTTAGCATAAAAGGATTACTTGTCGAAGGTCTGTATAGTAATTTTTGTTTTTACCAATTTCAATTGTATATTCTCAACTTGTGTTATGTGATAAATGTGATTGTAATCGATTTTAAGCGGTTCAACGTATACATTTTAAGACTATAATTCATTAAACTTGATTCGAATTTATGGCACAAAGAATGTACAAATGCTATATAATTTTAAGCGTTGTCTATTTAATCTATTTATGTAAGTGATACGAGTTCAGTGTATGATTATTATTTTCCGCGCACCATAACATCAATGATGCTTCAAGGTCGGCCGTCGGGTTTCAACCTTTATTGGAATGTTCAACCGGTTCTTCCGAGGTGACATTTTCACTATTATCGTATAATACCCGTTTACGTCTTTCCTTAATCGATTAATTTAACAAAAACAAGAAATGCTACAGAAAGGGTGAAGTTAACGTATTCAAACATTATGCAAAATATACACAGCAGCATATATTTTATCGAATTAAATGTGTATTGTCGACAGAAGGATATGTGCGCCGTTCGTGTAATGCTCGACGCCTTCTAGAGTAAGTTTTATACCTATTTATGTTTTTATGGATAAAGACGTGCTAATCCATATACTCAGGTTTTGTGTAATTTGGCACTATATACTTATATAACGAGAATCGTAAAATTGATTAAAAACGAAGTATTTTGTTATGAAAAAACATTAGGCAATAAGAGGTTCGGTCCATCGTTAATATTTTAGGTTTCACGGGATGAGGTCGATCTGCTTGTATAATATGATATAATAATTTTGCAACATAATTTTTAGTTAATATTATTATATTGTATTTGTTTATTAATGTGTACAATTTATATTCTAAAGCTAGTCGACACGCATGACAAGGTGTTTGATGATAAATATTCCTAGTAATGTAATATAATTTAACAACCTTGATAGATATATATATAACTATTATACATGAGAATCATAATCGTGAGTGACTAATTTAGTAATAATATAATGTATTTAGATCACACTGTACAATACCTAAACATTTCGTTTAAAAAGACAATCAATTTTCCGTAGCAGAAGCAATCATATATTCGTATGTAAAGGAATGAGTCGTCGAATATCTTACTACTCGTCTTAATGGACCTATTGCCCTTGACACTGACTGAAAATATGACCATCGACTATCATACAAATTTGTATCAGAATGTAGAAACGACAAAATTAATTTCACCGAAAACAAACGAACGTGAATTTTCACTTATTTCTTTTACCAATATTTACTCACGCCATGGTTTTTACTTTTGTTTTTCAACGACTAAAATATATAATAGATACATATGTACACATGGGCGTCTATCGCGGTGGAATAAAAACCACAAATTTCGATTTCGCACAATGGGCCCAATATAATATATAAAACTTTCCACGGGATATAACTATAATATGTGCATTGGCCATTGGATTATGAGTTATGACATTCAAAAACATAGAACATAGTTACCTACGAAAATAAATATAATACACAGGTATATATCTCGTGAACAATAGTTATTTCTTTCACTCCACACATTTCACATATATTATATACGATTTAAAAAGGTTTTTTTTTTTAAATCGTGAAATCATCGCGTTCATAAACATAAACATAATCATAAACAACACAACGTGGTGGTATAACTTTATTACTACAGTTTATTCGCTACAATATAATATTATGTTATACCTAGTCGAATGAATGGTTTTGAAAATGTAATTTTGTTTGTATTATAGATAGAATTTTTGACGCCATATAATTAGTTACCGCACGAAAGATGAGTGCGCGCGGGGTGAGCGGTGCGCGTTTTACCAAATTATATAAATGAAAATCGTTTGAAAGACATGACGATTGCGAATCGTTCTTAAATCATTTTCCGCAAATGAGACGTTCATAAATGGATCGAAACCGCGTGACGGAAGTGTCTTTCTTTCCCCCATACTGTATATTTTATCCACGGCCCATTACGTTAAAACTAAAATATATATATATATTTTATATTGTAATGTTGTTTGTACTCTATTTTTATTATATTTTATTATACTCTCCGCAACACCGTTAACACCGTTATTATTACCGGCGTACATGCACTCGGTCTGTATCACACGTCGTCGTTTCACTTTCCATTGCAACATCTTTTCCTATGTATCGTATTTATATCATCATTATTATTATATTACTTTCGATTTTAGTCTCACCGCCCGTAAAAACAAGATCGACTAGTATCATCGTCAATATTTAAATCTTGGACGACTTCATTACCCTTCACGTTAAAAAAAAAAAAATTAGAAAACTATTAACACTTACCTCGGAGTACACAAGCCAGCAACAGCACGACGACGGCGGAGGTCTTGTGGCTGGGTGTCATAATTGACACGCGCTCGCTGACGGGGTTGAATTTTCGTACACTATCAAGTTCAATAGGCGGCCTCCAATGATACGTTGGCTGAACAATATTTTCGACTGCAAACCACTACACTATAAGAGCGGCCGGCGGACTTTTATTGGAAAACCCGTACACTCGGTGCGCAAGTGACATTTAGTTTTTGGGCGAACAACGCGCGTGATTTAAAAAAAATTAACAAAACCGATCAAAAAAATATATATATTTTTTTTTTAAACACTCGTATCAAACTATTTATCAATGGTATTATATTATATTATATGTCTGTAAATATACGTGTAAATATATTATGTATACGAATTACGGCTAAAGTAAAAAAAAAATACGAACGATTATTATTAATTTTTTCTAATCACAAACTCGCGTTGACTCGTCCTAAACTACTGTTCACACGAGAGTGAAGATTGGACATAGACACAGACACTGTTGGGAGAGAGACGTCGACGCCGCCGTTGCCACCGTCGTTTGGGGAATGAGAGATGACTAGTGGTGAGAGAGAGAGAGAGAGAGAGAGAGAGAGACCGTGTGAGAAGGAGAGACGCCGCATGTGCACTGCAGATATTATACAGAGGAGAGGGTCACTTTCTTATTCAGCCGGACTGCCGTATGCTTGTATGTGTGTAAATGTTTATTTGTGTGAGTGCGCCTATGTATTTTGTTATATATGTGTGTGTGTGATTTGAGTGGAAACGAGAACGCGCCCCGGTGCGACTTGCACAAGACTTGTACAGCGCGACACAAACTGCACCGCCCGGCACCTTTCATTTATCTGCCCGCCTATTTTTGTTATGTTTTTTTTTTTTTTAGTGATATTGGTATATAGGTACTTTAATGCTGCAGGTTTCGGACGGGTGGGTGATTTTGGTCTCCTTACCCGGTTACACACTGTCCGCATAATATACTGAATATACCTACATTGGTCATTATATTATGTATAACGTACATATTATACAATTTTATTGTTTTTTTTTAGGGCGGATCGATATAGGTACATACAGCTCATAGCCACACATTCCGCCGAATGCTATATATTTATTACATTGTATAGAGATCCGCGATCTCGATAATACTGCAATATTATTGTTCCTGTACTATGTACAATAATATAATAATATATCGACGCGCGGTATAAGGGCGGAACCACAGACGCAGTTATGTATAGGTACGCAATTATTGTGCAACGTGCTAATATTTATATTATCTAAATTCTAGATATTTTTAATACCTATATCACTCCTGCGCTATAGTTGTCGTGATATTTATTTTTCGCCAATATTGAGTAGGTATCAATAATTATTGAGTTTTCTATGTAGATATAATGGATTTTAGATACCATCCATTAAAATTAAAAATATATTTTTATAAGTACACTGGGTACCTACATTAGTATTTATTTAAATTATGCATATAATAATATATCGCATCTCTTAATCTAAATATATTGACTAATGGACATTGATGTACGTGATTAGGGCAATTTTACGAAGATGTTATTTAGTATAAAGACATATAAGTACATACATACATACACATACTTTTTAAAACATTATGCTTAAATTATGCTCCCAAAAAAGATACTCTAGTTGTAGAGTGTATGTATACGTATTATACGCAACTTCACTATCTATAATCTAATCTAATCTATCATATTGTACAGTATACAATCGTGTAATAAAAAATTCATTTAAATTGACATGTTTAATATTATTTTATCAGTGTACTACCAAAAGAGATACTCTTTTTTTTGTTTATTGTTATGTTTTACACGTAAACTTTTTTAATTGAGTTATTGCAATATTATTGTAGGTAGGTCATGTAATTTATAAGCGCCCTAGTGATAACAACCCTATTAGTTTGTACTACGTATGTAAAAGTAAATACGTAATCGTGCATAGAATATAACCTATATGTATGTTAGTATGTTATTATAATACGGTATTTTTGGATTAACCCTCTTGAACTAAATTATAGGTACCAACTATTAACTCAATCTATCTCTGAAATCAAGAATTTCTAGGTCACTTGTTTTATTAAATTAATTTAACAATGTATTATAGTATATAGTATAGTATTTTGTTTTGTTTTTTCATATACCTATATAGGTACGCTGTTGAATGGATTAAACATAATATATGGCGATTTGAATAGTGGACAATAAACAATACTACGATGTTGAGCAATAGATAAATAAATATTAGGAACCTATCAAGTTTCAAATCTATAACGAAAATAATAGTACCTATATTTGACTTGTGTGGCCCTCGACTTTGGCAATTGTTATAATATGTTGTTGTTAAATGGATAGATTTTAGGAGTAATTTAGGTAATTAGATATAACAAAGCATAACAATAAATTATAATATATCTTCAAGGATGTAAAATTGCTCAACTAATAATAGTTTTCAGTTTTCATTGGACCTGATTAAATATTGTACATTATTGTATCGCAGGAATCTTTTTGTAGACTTTTTATTTTCTGTTGAAAGCATACCTACGTAATCAACAAACTGATTTAATCCAATTTAAATATATACCTATGTACCATGTACCTATAATATTTAGTACACAGTCTTAACAAAAATATCTACGCAGCAATCGCCAATAATAATGTGTAATTCAATATTGCAATTTGATTTTAATTTATAGGTAGGTATCGACCAAAAAGTTTGAAAGATTCATGTAAATATATGTATAGTATTACTAATCTTTAAATTAGAACGAACAAATACATTGATTTAATCACTAACGAAATAATTCAGATTTAATCGTCCGCATTAAAGTTTCACACTCTTATGTAAACCATAGAAATCGAAAATATATTGTACACTTATATTTAAAAAAAAAATATAAAACTTAAATGAGATATTTAGTATTCATTACGTTATGATAAAAGTAAAAAAAAAAATAACCGTTTATTTAAAATATAAATAAACATGCAAGAATAATTCATTTAAATGGTGAAATAATATAGAGGACGGCATCATGTAAATTAATTTCAAGTCTACTACAAGAAGAACACGTTTCGCTTAGTTTTTAAATACAGTCTACCTACCTAAATATAGGTACACATGAGATATAGTAACTATGGCATTAAATCTATACGAACTTTGTGCATTTCTATAGATTTCTCGTCATTTGTAAAGAAGACAACCTTCCACCTGGGTTACAACTTGCGGTGATTCAGAGATTGTTTTCAGTTATTTTAATAATATACGATATACCTATCATGTCATTATAATAAAAACAATTTAACGAGAAGTCTATAAATGTTGAAGTGACGTGTTTTGGTTTGCTATATATACGCGATTCTCATATTTAATATACTTAAAAGCAAAATTAATGTATTAACACAATATGTATCTACATTCGGACGATAACTTTCTTTAACAGTAAATTATAGTTTTTATTTTTTTTTACATGACAATTAACAATACGTATAGGTATAGGTACGTACATTTAAATGCTTAATATGCGCATCCGAGTTTTCCACGCATAGAGATTTTAATTATTATATTGTGTATTGTATATATAATATTATAGTATATTATATATATGAATGTGTGTGGTTGAACTCCTTTCTTGATTATTTAAAAGAAACACTGGAAACGAAGTATTTAACAAGAAACGAAACACAATTGTTTATGACAATAATCAGTGTGTACTATTTAGGCAGGTATGTATATTTTTATACATGACGTATTCTATAGGTAGTTGAGCGCTGGTTGCAGAATAGAACTATGCAGGTACCTGTTGCAATACATTAAGTTTTATTTTTCGATTTTTATCTATTGTTTTTGGAGGGGGGAGTTTATATTAAATTATAATAATTGTGTTGATTTGATTTTATATTTCGAGCAGAGCGTGAGAACCTAATTAATAGATTATGTCATAATATAAAAGTAAATATACGAATAAATAATTATTGTTATCGTCAACATATCTAAGAAATATTAAGTGTGATTCTATGCGTAAAAATTTCAAAAGTATTTTATGCCTTTCCATTATAAACGACTATAATACTCCAAAATATTATTTAAAAGACTTGGCACAAACGATTGATTATAGTGTATACAGTTATAACTTATAAGTTATACATTTTTATAAGTTGCCTATAATAAACACAAAATATATTTAATTATTTCTTTAATCTTAATATAGGCATGGCGTTGGAATTGGTGACGGTGGTAAAAAGTTGTAAAATAGGTAGGTACATACATATTATATTTATACAGAGTGATTCTTTTAAGTGGGTACACTAATTATCTCGAAAAGTATTTACTTTTTTCAAAATATTTTTTTACATGGTTTCAAGTTGTTAGAAAATCAACGTTTTTATTAAAAAATTATATTTTTAAATTTTTTTTATCCTGATAATTTTTTAAGTTTTTTACTTTTTGAATGACAACATAGAGTTTTAATTTCATACTCCAAAGCAGAATATTTTTCTAAGTATTTTGATTCATAAAAATCGAATTTAGGACGAGTAGTTTATGAGTTATATGTATTTAAAGCTTTGACAAGCGGAGTAGTGGACAAACATTTTGCGGGGTAACCCCGTACCACACAACTCTGCTAATCTAAACTTTAAGTACTTATAACTCAAAAACTACTAGCCCTAAATTCGATTTTTATGAATCAAAATACTTAGAAAATTATTCTGCTTTGGAATATGAAATTAAAACTCTATGTTGTCATTCAAAAAAGTAAAAAACTTAAAAAATTATAAGGATAAAAAATATTTAAAAATATAATTTTTTAATAAAAACGTTGATTTTCTAACAACTTGAAACCATGTAAAAAAATATTTTGAAATAAGTAAATACTTTTTGAGATAATTAGTGTACCCACTTAAAAGAATCACCCTGTATATACTATATAGTCAATATGAAATAATATTTTAAAAAACTTTCCACACTTTGTCCTTTAAATAGTTTCATTTAAGTATGGATTACTGTAGTATCGATTAGTGATATATGCACGAAATTGTAATATACGCCAAGGTCCACGATTATAATTGTATCTGTATAATCGAAATTAGAATGTGAAATTTAAGGAGAATAGTTCAAATATTTAGCTGACCCTTAGCGGACGCTAATAAAGAATAATTTATAGTTAATTTTTAACAGAGTAAGTTTTTTCTACTATATGGTCATATTTGCACAAGCATGACCTTTAGATCATAATAGTATATAATATCCTGTACAAATTTAACCTTGAATTGGAAAAAACTAGCGAAAAAAATCATATAATATATAATATAATATTATGTGTATACATATAATAGCTATCAAGGAACCGGATCACGAATCGGTGCAACGCCTTTTTTGCCACCAGAAAAATATTTAGTCTAACGTGGGCGTTGCCCATATAGTTAAACAGTTTATTATATATACTGTATAAATATAGTATAGGTATACATATACCTAAGTACCCGATACACGGATCAACACACTGTCGGTTGCATAATTTTCCCTAAGACACTATTATGCGGACGGATAATCCGTATATCGTTAATAATAATTTATCAAATTTGATTTTAACTATTTAACTGCACATATATAATATATTATATTCGTGAGGCGGCACGTGAGTGGCTGTTTGGCTTTCTGTTTTTTTTTTTTGTTGTTGTTTCCTGCTTTCGTCTACCCGTGGGTACCCTCTTACTTTGATATTGGTCAATACTTGATATTGTAACAGGTGTTTCGCCGATTCGTCGGATAACAAAATAATATTGTAACCTAGCCCAACGTCATGTAATTTTATCATGCAAAATCCACCGAAGGCAATAAAATAAATAATAACTGTAAGATATACGTATATAGTACGAGCAAAAGAGTACAAATTAATTTGAAAATTCGAATTTTATGGCAATTCTGCAATAGTGATAGCTGGAGAGTGAATAAAATACTGTGTACTGTTAGTACATAACTTTGAAAACAAGTGCAGAGTTTAGTGTTATATAACAAATAATAATATTTTAGTTAGGTATATATACGATTAATTATTATACAGTTGGAGAATGACAATACCGAAGAATGGTAAACATCATGACACGGTGGACGGGTGGAGAATAGTTTTTTAAGTTGTACACGAATTTATATAAATAGTTTATTGTAAAACCCCATTAATTTTTTACGGTTGTTTAAATTTCAAACATTGATAATATCGGATGCTTAAATTTATTATAAGTTGTCGAAATGTTTCGATCTTTGTAATTTCAGTAGCATTTCTTGTTGAAAAGTGAATCTAGTTGGTGCATTGGGGTCAAATTTTGAAATTCTCAGTAGTTTTAAAAAGCACTGGTAAAAAAAAAAATTAAGAAAAAACAGGAATTTTTACGCTAAATCAATTTTTGAGAAAATCGATTTTAGATATTGGTGTAACTCTAAAACAAATTACCATAGACACATGACATTTTTACTATGTATACTGTTATGTTCTATACATGATAAAATTTTCAAAATATTTTAAATTTTTTTAAGTTATTAGACGTTTGAAATTTTCAATTTTTTAGTTTATTTTTTTATAAATGAAAATAAAATTTATTCGTTTGGTAAAAACTTCAAAATTTAATACAAGGCTCCTAATATATCGCTACAATATTAGTTAAAAACTATTACAAATACATAGTCACAATTTTTTTTTAATAAGCATTGAAAGTTCAAATTTTTAAAAAATTCGCAATTTTTTTTTGAATTATAAATTCATAAAAATTTATATTTTTAAATCTAAGATTTGAAAATTCAATACAAGATCATGAGTTTATCTAATTTTATCAAATAAATATTAAATAAATGTTATTACTTTTGTGTATGTCTTGGTAGGTATGTATCGGTAAAACTGCAAAACAACAAAAACACATATGTGATAGAAAAATAGCTTTGACCGTTAAGTCATCATGGGAGCCAGTAGACTCCATGGATAATTTTTTGCGTAAATAAGAAGTTTACTTAGCTGCCGGACAAATTGATCAAAGTATATACTATTGCGTGTGACTGCGTTAACCCAACACCGCAGGACACCCACGTGAACGTGGTCACCTTGTAATGTGGTAAGCACGGCTCACCTGTTCAACGGATACACATTCAGCTGCATTGTCGAGAGAACTTACAATATACCGTGGATCGCGGATTAAGGTCGTGCGGTCAATGTTATGCGGGTGTTACTCCACTCCTCCCCTCATTGTGATTATCGCTCAACGTGTGTTGATGTCTGCAACCACGTGCAGTACCGCTATACCCAGTGGCGTCGTGGCGTTCCTACATATGAATGTAAGCAATAGCTAAGGCCTAGAGGCTAGAACATTAGGCAGTATGCTACACTGACGACTACCAGATTCGTTAAATTATATAAAGGTACCTACCCGCTTACCCAGCTACCCTATAGGTTTAAGTAATAAATTAAGTTTTACCGAGGTAAATTATGATAAAATATAAATCATTAAGTTTAATAAATTTCAATTTTTTTATAGAGTTTTATTAATAAAAATTATCGTTTAATGTTTTTACATCTAAAATCTAACCTTCTATGAATATATCCAAAATACTCTATTGCATCTATTGCATCTGTTTTACAATTTACTATTATAATAAATGATTACAGCATATGAAGACTGCGGTATTATTAATTACAATTTTAATCGACGTCGTTTTGATAGATGTATGTAAAAGTCTATAATATATAGTAAGCATCACAAAAGTAGTTTTAATATAAGGGTCACAACTTCATCGAGGAACAAATTTTAATTAAATTCCTCAATTTCTAGTACTTCTTACGTTACAAAAAATGGTACTTATTGGTCACATAATTTAACACATCTATTAATACGCTAAATTTGGATTTATTATTTAATGATGAATCATTGCAGCATACAAAAAAAACTTTCCTAGTGCAGACGGTGTGTAAGCGTCTGTTTCTAATAATATTTTTTATTAATTTATATGAGTATTAATAGATACTATAAATGAATTATTGTTTTATAAATAAATTAAAGTATGTTGAAAAAATGTTTGATAAAAACATCGTATAGATATTAAAGTATTATATCACACATAATTGTTATTAACTTTTAAATTAATATTGAGGTTAATAAGTTTATTAAAATTAGTCCAAGTAATTTAAAAATTGCATTGCTTACAAAGAACTATATTATTAAAATTTATTAGTGTAGTAGAATGTATCAAGTTTCTAAGATTTATATTTTTGAATAATAAATTACGTTTGAAGTTAAATAGTTATTTTAACTTAAATATTAAATTCCATAAACAAGTTAATATCGTCCTACTGTATATTACTGAGCGTCTGAGCATATAGGTTCATGAAATAATTAAATTTAATATTTTGAAAATTTAGTTGTGTTTAAAAATTATGACTTAAGTATTGGTACATATTATTTAGTACGGTGAAAATTCCCTCAAATTTTCGAGTTTTATTATAACGGTAGTAATATTGTTATAAGTGTTATAACTATTTTTTTTAAGATTAATCTTATATTTTTAGTTTAAATAATAAATATAAAATTTCAAAATTTAATTATTAATAAAAAAATTTTTAGCTAAATATTTTCAATATTTTTTGAACAATGTAGGATCATTACAAGAACCTTGTATTACATTTTTAGAAACTTTAGCCATTCAAATTTAAAAATTTGTATTTTCTTATATTTTTGCTGTTATTTTGTCAGTTTTTCCAAAATAATGTTAAAAAGTTCTTAAAGTAGCTTTCTTACTATATACTTAAAAATATGATTTAGACTTAGGTACAGAAAAATAGAAATCGATGTAAAACAAATAAATTCATTTATCAACTCCACTCAGAATCTAAAATACAATAATTTATTTTTAAATAAGGGTTCATATTCCTACAAAAAACTCTGGAATTATATAGGAGACCTTGTGTATCCATCCACCATTCAGACGTGTTACCCTTCGCGTAATACTTGAAAAACGGGAGCGCGCATGTCTTCGGGTTAGCAGTGATTGATGATACTCGTTTTGCCACTGTTGGTCACTGATCGAGATTCAATACCGGAATTTCGTCGCACTGCACAACACTGTATATTACACATACGCAATCGTTGACGAGAAAAACGAAAAAAAAAACGTGAAACGGTTGGATCGGACAATGGAGACGGATGTGGAGAAAGCGCCTGCGAAGACCGTTTCATAAGGCTGACTGACGGAAAATATCGCAGTTACCCGCTCGCCAGGAGTATTTTATACACAATATAACTGGCGGTAGTCTCGGTTAGGTGGAACCGGGTGAGTTTAGACCTCGCCAAATTTCGCCAACGAATGTGTTTGTATTGATAATCGAATAATATTATATGAACAATAGGTAATCCACGTGTTCTTAAATTTTATAGTCAACTGCTGGCTTTTATCATTAGTTATCAGTTTATCACTAATGACAGTTACTGATCGGGTCGCTGGAAGGGAGGTTATTAATTTCCTTTATTACCAGTCCGATATTATCTAGTTGGATTAAATTAGTTCAGGAACACAACGTCACACGGTATATATTATGTTTAGTGTTAGTATCTTGGAATGTTTTATACAAGATAATTTTAGGAGTTCAGTTGCTTGATAAACATTTAATTATATCTAACATTAACATCGGCATAGACAAAAATGTAGTGATGGGATAGAGGGCAACCAAATATATATATATATATCCCCACAAAAAAAAAAATGACAGTTGTGTAATGGATAAAATCTCCACGGCCCACATTGATATTGAAAATGTTAGCCACCCCTGAAATTTTAACGGGTTTCATTAACAGACATTATATCGAAAAATGAACCATTATAACTCAATTCTAGCGTCAGGTTTTGTGAGGCTGTACGCAAAATACATTCTGAAATAACCCTAATATATTGCAATAATCATCATTTTTGTGATAGACAAAACTATCATCATTTAACTTCTAGTAAAGTAGTAATACGCTTTGAGAATATTACACCCTATAAGTGATAATATTTTACATATATTATAATTATAAGTTATTATAATAAGTAATAGTCTATATTGTATTACTTTTACACAAATCCATACAAATATTATAAATTTGAAAGCCATTCTGTATGTCTGTCACGTTTTCACGTCTAAACTATTAAACCAATTTTGGTTTTGAGATAGATGAGATATTATAGAATAGGCTACTTTTTGATGCAAAGATAAAACTTTAAAAGGATGAAATATAAAATTCTAACATATTTTTGTTGACATAAATGATTGCCAAAGGTTTCAATTGTTTCTAATACCTCATAATAATATAAATTAGTCGTAATTTTTATATTTTTGGTATCACTTAGAAACTTTAGAGTTGTAAATCAATGATCATACACTTACGTATAGTTACGTATAGGCACCTATCGAGGTGGATTGATAAGTTCGATTAGTTACTTCATGATATACTTTTCATATAATCATGAAACCTCAATCCTTATCGCCTAAGCAAGTCTCAGGGGCATTCTATTTGGAACCGAATTACAATTTAAAAAATATTAGTCTTGCGTGATTGCTAGGATGTAATGTGTGCTTCAAGAAAAACATTTTTTAAACAGTTAAGTTTCGAATAATCTTATCAAAATTAAAATTTCTGGACTATTTAATAATTTATATATACCCTACTATGACTTTTTAAGCTTTTTATAATCAACAAGTTGCATTTTAGTATTAAGACTTAGTCTAAGTCACTTAGAAGTTATACTCGTAGATAATAATACATGAAATACAATATATTTTTTTTTTTTTTTTTATTAATGATAAGGCTTCAACAATAAAGTCATTAGCCGGAAAACATGTTTACAAGTTATTTACAATCATCTTAATATTAATATTTAAATAAAGGAAGTACAGTATAATACAGGTATATGGTGTTAATGGTATAGGTGACAGTAATATATAATTATTTAAATTCTATTATAGAGATTAGTTATTTTAAGAAATGTTATTAGGAGGTTAAAATTATCTATACTTAAAATATCTTTTAATGTTAAGTGTGGAAAGATTTTTCTTTGTTCAGATAGATTAGGGCATTCCAGGAGTAGGTGTGCTGTGGAAATCGGTGCGTTGTTGCATAGTTCGCAGTTTGGTCTCGGCTCTCTTCTCATTAGGTGTACGTGTGAGATGTTAGTGTGTCCAATTTTCATCCGTGTCCATATTACTTGTTGTCTTCTCGTACTTGAGGGAGGATTTGGGTTAGGTGACAGAAAAGGTTTTATTTGATGTAGTTTGTTGTTCAGTTCCTGGTCCCAGAGTCGTTGGTGAATCTTTTTGCTATTTATTAAGGAGTTTCGGGCGGTGTCCTTGAAAGACGAAAGGTCTAATTTGGGGGTATTGATGTTGGTGGAGGCGGCTTCTTTAGCTGCTACATCAGCTTTTTCATTTCCTGGTATGTTTTTGTGGGCAGGAATCCACATGAAGGTTACCGAACGGGGGGCAAGGGAAGAGGCTCTTTCTTGTATGTTTTTTATTATTTCATTTGATGTCCCTTGGTTTTGTATAGCTAGAATAGAACTAAGGGAATCGCTGGCGATTAAGAAAGATTTTGTATTTTTCCAATTTTGTTCAATTAGTTCTATGGCTTTCAGGATCGCTAGTGCCTCGATGGTGAAAATAGAATTAATCTCCAGTGAAGAGAACTTAAAGGTTTCTTCATCTGTGATTATAGCTAGTCCTGTTTTGACGTTGCATTTTGATCCATCGGTGTATATAATTTTATGATTACAGAAATTCTTAAGTATAATGTCATTAAAATGTTTAGGGATTTCGGACGGTTCTATGTTTTGGATTTCTTGGATCATTGAGGTGTATACAATATATTATAATATCTATTTAAGCCAAAAGCTATTACGAATCAAGTCACTGAATTCATACTTGAAAAAAAATAACTTGGTAGGTATACAAATAAGAGTTAATTTAATTTATCATAAAATTACATACCTAGGTAGTAATTAATAACAATTACTTGTTTAATATTATGCACTTGACGTTCACTCGTTATTAAAAAGTATAATTATTTAATTTATTAGTGAATTAATCATCAACCGAATTATTTATTTAAAGAAATTTGAATATGATATGCAACACCTTTAATAGTCAACGTTAAATATTATGTATAGTGTGTGCATATTATATATTATTTATCGCAAGACTTACGCCCATTGACTTTAACTTTCACATCTTGTACAAAGGGGCGGATTACACTTTAAACTAAGTATCTACAAAATTCTAAACGAACCTATATAATAGCATACAAATTAGTTTTAGTTAAGTGAGAAAAAAGTTGAAACGTATTTAATTTAAAAGATTTATAAAATTATAATTATTACATAAGTCAATGGAAATTAATACAAAAACACATGGTATAAGTGCAGTACAGTATTAATTATATTATAATAGTGACTACTACATATTATTTACTATGATATACATGTACCTAAATTTTATTTCATCTGAACATCAAATCATGGAACATATTATATAGTTATATAAAAGCACGAATAAATTATATAATTTAATGAGTAATAACCAATTATATGAGATAATTGGGCAGTTTATTTTATTTGAAAAAAATTCGATGAAAACTAATAATAAGTCTATACTTGCAGGATGTTTAAATGATTTATTATTTATAAATAAAATAAATTATTAATAATATATCTAAATCATAATATTTAAATTAAATAGGTATGTAAATATATTTTATTTAGATTCTTAAACCAATATGTATTCTAATATGTGTAAATAAAGTGTGTGTGTGTGTAGGTATGACGAAATAAGCAATTTAATATCTATAGTACCTTCTATCTAGATTACACGTTGCAAGCTTATTAGTCATGTATTTATTACTTATCACGAGTAAATATTAGTTAAAACCAAAACACAAAAAGTTTAAAATAGTTTTACAAAACTTTATCACTGTTCCTAGGATTGGCTGAAATTCTCTATCATCTGAAAATTAGCTGTAAAGGGTTTTCTTCCCCAGTTTCAGAGGATCTGAAATCCTTATTTTATTAATATAATATTGATGATAAAATTGTTTACATAGTTGTTATATAAATCTTAACTCTTAAATTTAATATCAGTATAGTTATAAGTTTATAACTTATAATTTATAATACAAAAACATCATAATTGCGTAACAGCAAACAGGCAAGGCCATATTATGGAGGAATAACAAGGAACTGATTTTAAAAGAGTGGCTAATTTTTACAAATCGTATTATATTTTGTAATTTGTAACCATAATTTATTATATATTATGTTCGTTGTTATTTATGTATTAATTTCTTACTCGTATTAAACATCAAAAGTGGTATAACATCCACTAATATAAATTATAATAAAATAAAAAACTAAATTAAATCATGATTCAGTAAGAAAGTTTAATTTTTTCAAATGTTTTTGAGTTTTTGACAAGGTTATGTAAAGTTATCGTAAAAATTGATTTCAAACTATTAGTTTTTTTTTTTTGTGCGATTGTAATCCCTGGGTGTCAAAAACCTAAATTTGGCTATGCCACCTCTAACCTATAGTCTTATTAAGCGGCGCATCCGAGTTGAGTCCCGAGTACTAGGGGCTAATCGCAGGTACTACACTAGTTGGGTCCCGGATTTTTATAGGTACTACACTAGTTCGGTCCCTGATTTTTATAGTTACTACACTAGTTGGGTCCTGAATTATTTTAGCCACAGGTATGGTTAAAAATGTTTTTTACATTTTTTTTTTTTTTTTTTTGTTTCTTTTCCATTATAATATAAGTTATCAGAATTTTATGAAAAATAAATCACTTTTGTGTTGGTAAAAATAATATTAAAAATGTTAAAATAGTTATATGATATAAATAAATATTAATAAAATAATATTTTTTGAAAAATCACATGTGTGTTGGTAAAAATTTATACGACATTAATTTTACAAAATCAAATCGATTGATTATTCCTGCAATTTTTTTATTCATATTGTCATCTATAAACTTTGTAAAATTAATGTCGTATACATTTTTACCAACACACATGTGATTTTTCTAAAAATATTATTTTATTTGTATTTATATCATATAATTATTTTAACATTTTTATTATTTTTTCACTTAACCTATATGGCTATATTTATATTACATAATATGCATTTTTATACTTGGTTTTTAACATTTTTAATATTTTTACCAACACAAAAGTGATTTATTTTTCATAAAATTCTAATAACTTATATTTTAATGGATAAGAAACAAGAAAAAAAAATGTAAAAAACATTTTTAATCAGACCTGTGGTCAAAATAGATTATAGACAATCCTAAGTCTGTTAAAATGGGAAGGAAAATGTTAGTACCTATAGTGTAGTATTTACCAAAAAATATTCAAGAACTAATGTTGTAGCTAAAATAATTCAGGACCCAACTAGTGTAGTAACTACAAAACTCAGGGACCTAACTAGTGTAGTACCTAAAATAATTCGGGACCGAACTAGTGTAGCAATTTTAAATTTGGGACCCAACTCGGGTACAGCCTTATTAAGTACTTTCAATACATTTATATTCCACTCCGCACATTATGCTAGTGAAATTATAAGTGTAGCGTATACGTAAAAACTCCCCTGAAGGATATTAAATATTTATAATTTATATTTTATACTTCACGTAACTATCGCCTTAGTTTTTTTTTTTTTTTTTAACAGTCGATAACATAATCGCAAGTGTTCCATATTATATACATTCACTGAACTCATAAACACTCAATAGCAAAATTCAATAAATAAAAAGTCACGATTAACGATTTATACAATCAGAACCTACATAAATGCATATTTTGTGTTGAAAAAGAACTTGAACAATTTCTATGAACTCCGTACATATACACCTAGCACTGTGCCTATAATGCATAACAATTCCATACAAAAGTCAGGTAGGTCAGTCGACTTCATGTTAACAACCACCTTGAGGGTTTATTTAACGAGTACTTGTAGGCATATAATATATTGCCTGTAGCCTATAGGTACGATATAATATAATTGTAGCACTATTTCATTGAATTAAGTTCAAAAGTATTTTGATGTATTTACACATTCATATTATAGATTATTTATACTTGACTAAGATCAATAAATTATTTATAATTTTGACTATAGAGTGATAAGTATTTTAAATTAGGTTATAATCAAAGATTGATTGAAAAATAAAAAATAAATGTATTTCTTAATAATAACATAAATATATTAAATATATACATACATGAATTAAATGTTAAAACACGAACATATGCAATAGTATTTCTAATTATGTGCTGTATATTATATTATTATAAAATATATTATCTTGTTAGATGAAAGTTTTTACTAAAATAATACATAATACATAAGCCCAAAAATTCGTAGGTTTTATTTATATATATGTCCTGCGTATTCTATTGTCCACGGGGCATCAAACAGGTGTTATATGATAGCAGCTGAGGATAATTTTTCGAATAGTTTTTCACCCTTTTCAAATAGCGTACATTCGATGCCCTAGGCTGCTGCTTAATTTGCTACCGGGTCGTTAGACCGGCCCGATCTACATTTCTCTTTTTCTTTCCTACTGACTACAGTAATATTAGTACATTTCAAAATTCAGTTAATTTTTAAAAATTATCATAATAAACCTAGATGAGACTAATGTCTAATATTGCGTCGAGAATCTTTTAATGTTATATTGATTTAATACATTTGTTTACCTATTGGACCAATAACACTGAAATATATACCTACGTCTAAAATTTAGATTTTAAGAGGACGCCACACCCGCATGTGTTGTCTCCGTCGTACAAGTGCGTATAGCATAGCAAATTTTTTTTCCTAGTTAGAACCGACAGCAGAGGAGGATCTGTTTGCATAATACTACTTCTAGCATACCAAATTTTACGCTCAGAAGATCACGTTTAGCTCCGTTCCTTTAAAATTTAGAGTGGCCTATTATAAAAATTAAAGGCAAGATTATTACCGAGGGCATCTCATGGGCTTTTTATTATATTTTAATTTTAATGCGAGTTATAAGTATTTTAAAATTGTAAATTATTTTTAAATCTAATAATACTCATAACCCGGTTTAAAATTAAAATATAATAAAAAGCCCATGAGATTCCCTCGGTAATAATCTTGCCTTTAATTTTTATGATAGCTCAATTCACTCTAAATTTTAAAGGAACGGAGCTAAACGTGATCTGCTGAGCGTAAAATTTGCTATGCTACGCACTTGTATGACGACACATGCGGGTGTGGTGTCCTCT
The DNA here is from genome assembly GCF_037042655.1 of Diuraphis noxia. Classification (NCBI taxonomy): domain Eukaryota; kingdom Metazoa; phylum Arthropoda; class Insecta; order Hemiptera; family Aphididae; genus Diuraphis; species Diuraphis noxia. The sequence goes on from NW_028301713.1 coordinate 54,467,756, forward strand.
TAATTTGGATATGTACGCATATACTATATTATGGCAAACGTGGAGTTGGTTCCCGGGTCAATTAAATGTGTACGAATTGGTTCCCGAAAAAAAAACTTTCTAGTATATAACTGTTCGAATTGGTTCCCGAATAAAATTACTTATCTACTATAGATACTACTATAGATACGTATATGTACAATCGATAATCTTGATAATATTTTATTAGGTTTTACGATAAATATAATTTTATATCTAATAAATTGATTATGTTTCATCAGTCTTGTGACAACTAACTTAGTGCGTGTTAAAATGGAAGTGATGTTAAGTGAAAAAAATAAAAAACTCTTCGTTATTAATGGTTTCAAATATGGATTCCAAAAAGAACTATCGGGAAATATGGAACGTTGGACTTGTACAAAAAGAAAATGTAAATCGTTTTTAAAAATAAATAATTTAAATAATATTGAGGAATGTAACCTCGAACACAATCATGAGAAAGACAGTGAAAACATATTAGACAGGCAAGCATTAAGCAATAACTTAAAAAGAAAAGCTCAGGAAAATCTTGAACGTCCAACAAAATTAATTTGCCAAGAATTACTAGTCAATGGTGATATTGAACAGCTCACGGCACATGACGTTTTTAGAGTAAGACAAAATATTCACGCCAGTCGATCAAGTAAGTTACCTAAATTACCTAAGACATTAACTAAAGATATAACTTAAGCATTAGATAATTATAATATAACAACAAATCGTGGAGAAAATTTTAAATTTATTTATGATTGTGAAACAAATATTGTAATTTTTACTTGTTCGCATAATTTAGAGATACTCAGCAAAATGAAAATAGTGTTTGTTGATGGAACTTTTAAAAGTTGCCCAAAATTATTTTACCAGCTTTTTACCATTCATGGTGTAAAAGATAACAATTATTTTCCCTTAGTTTTTTTCCTATCGCCCAACAAGAACAGTACTACTTACATACAAGCATTTCGATTTATAGAACATCACATGAGGCCTCAAATTATTTTTGCTGATTTTGAAAAGGCTATTCACGTAGCAGTATCTGAAGTTTGGCCACAATCTAAATTAAGAGGATGTAGATTCCACTTAGGACAAGCGTGGTGGAGAAAAATTCAATCTCTAGGACTCTCAGATGAATTCAAAAATAAAGATTCAGAGATTGGGCAAATATTGAAATACTTTTTCGGATTACCTTTATTGCCACCTGATATAGTACAAAACGTTTATGTTGAGTTGATGGCTATAAAACCAGTACATGAAAAACTTGATACATTTTTTGATTATGTACTTGAAAATTATATTGAAAATGATAGTGATTTTTTACCAAACATTTGGGCAGATTTTTCAGCCACTTCAGAACGAACAACAAACTGTTGCGAATCGTTTCATGGAAAACTGAATTCTAGATTTTATTCCGCCCACTCAAATATTTTTTTATTGATTGAACAATTAAAAGCGGTGCAATGTGAAACATATATAAAGCAAAGAAGCTCACTTAAATTAAAGTCAAAAAAAATTGCTGAAAAAGAAAAGTTTATCGATGAAAATATTAAAAAATTGAGAGAGGGCCAAATTTCGAACCTACAGTTCGTTAAAAATGTGTGTTGTAAGTTCATACCACACTAATTTTTTTTCAAATATTATTTACCTATTAATACTTATTATTACATTATAATTACTTATTTATTACAAGCACAATTATTATTATTGACAAATACGTATATAGCGTATATTATGTATATATTAATATATTATACTAAGCAACATTTTTAACCATACCTAGGTATTCCAGATTGAACTATTCGAACTTATTTGAATTCTAGACTGTCCTAAGTCTGAATAAATGGGAAGGAAATTGTTGCTTGTTGAATATATCATAATAATTTTAAAAGTTAATTTAACAAGATTGTATTATCATGAAAGCTTGCGGGAACCAATTCGTATGTTTACCTGTAGACAATCCGGGAACCAACTCGTATGTTACCTGTAGACAACCCGGGAACCAATTCGACAATTGGGAAGTCCCTATATTATATACAAGTACGGGTGGAATCGATGCTATATTAGTGGAATTGGCAAGTCCCTGATTTTTATTCAAATTTCATTATAATTTAAATTGAATAAATAATTACGATTTTAATTAATAAAATAAGCGAGCTATTTAAAAAAAGAAAATTCCATAGAATTTTCTGGAGCACCGATCGGCAATCGTCCAATCCTACTTATTACTAATCATTATGATGAAAAATGGATTGATTGTTAAAGTCACCTTTATTTTTAAGTTTAAGTACTACTATCGATGATAATACATATTAGTTAGCATGAACAACAAAGTCAGAAAACTTTATAGATAGTAAAAATAATAATAATAAAAAAAATAACTTTAATCTTATTTAATCGTTTTATCCAATGTTTAATTACTTGAAGTGATATAATTTTAATACTATATGAATATATGATAAGTTCAAATAAATATATAATTTATGTACTTTTAAATATTTAAGCAATTGTCTCACTTCGCCGCTAAATTATATTGTTATTTGTATTTTGTAGTACCTATGTGTCTGTAAACAAATAATACCTAACCAACAAAGTTTGAAAGAATAGCACTAATTATACATAATGTCCTCGATCATTAACTAATAACTACATCTTGTAAGTAGATTTGACAATACAATCGTGGATCAGAACCAAATAAATAATATTAGATTAGATGCATGTTATTATATATTATTATATTATATCGTGTATACAGAATAATTTTGAATTTTGGAGGCCAGATATTTTACTAAAATATACTGATATCGAATCCAGCAAGACCCGAAGGGAAATGCAACTGATTGGTACCTACATATTTACACAGGTAGTTATTACAGTTAAATGTTATTAAATAATATTTCATAACCACTATAACCCTGTAGAATTGGCAAAACGTTTAATATTCAAAGAATAAATAATAATAAATATTTATAAAACAAAAAATAACAGAAAGTATCCATAAGTATATACATAACCGGTTTATCAACAATAAATTGTTACAATAGTTTATAGTATCTAAATTATTAGTGATAACTGATAAATTATAATAAATTTCTGATTATGAGTAATATTTATGTATGGATTATAATAATTTTTATTTAAATCGTATAAAAAATTTTGTCTTGGTATTTTTTTACTTCCTGAAATTTTATAAAATAGTTACAAAATAAAGTCAATAATTTAATACGATAATGATTTATTATTATTACTATTATTGAAATAATATATCTATTAGTGTGCTTAATTGGTATTTATTTTCGTAAAAACAATTGTATTGTACTACAATTCTTTTCTCAATACCTGCCTATATAACTACTATTTTTATAATACTATACCTAGCTACACATATACATTTTTATTTTTCTTGAAATCTACCATGACCCTCGATTTTATGATTTATGACAAGCCGATTGTTCGTCTTGAAAATATGTACGATATATTGCCAACTATTAACCAATTATTTAAAAAGGCCAATGCCATAAAACGTCTGCAAGACATATTGTATAATCATATGAATTTACCGAATCGTAATCTTTAAATCTAAAGATAAATGAATACGTTAAACGTAACTACAAAATTATTTTGTCAACTCATTTTTTATAAATATCGTGAATAATATCAGATATACAAAAAAAAAATTGAATAAAATCAAAATATATCTATAAATTACTAAATGCGTATTAATAATTTATCAACAACTTTAAACAACTTATGAAATATTTTAGAAACGATAAATTTAAAAACCATATACAATTTTGGTAATTTATTTCTAGTTGTATTTTCAATATAATCTGAAGTTTTATTACTATGATTTTTTTCTAATTTTCATAATAAATAGAAGGTAATTATCATACTTTTGACAGTGTGTAAAATTTGGTTTTATATTATTTTAACACCAACCTTGTAAATATATTATGATCACAGCTGATCTAAATAATTACTGCACAGTACACATGTATAATTCATATACATAAATACTAAATATATTTAAGTATTCTTTTAATTTTATTTGTTTAGATGTTTCTGGTTGCCATTGGATTGATTACATAATAATTATTTTATTTTATAAAAATAACGACAACCTTAAACATAAACAAAAAAAACTATTCAATTTTCGTTAGCTGAAACGAAATTCATATGTACCTAAGCCAGATAAGGAGTTTTTTTTTTTGTAAGGAGAACCCGCGAAAACATAGGCCATTGGGTGTGGGGTGGTACGGTAGGGGTTATTTTTTTGTATATTTGTTTGTAGGTTTTTAAGTGGGTAGGGTTGTAACACGTGTTTGTGTATGTGTGGGAAGAATATGTTGCTAAAAATCCCGGGTGGTCACCCATCCGGGAGCTAGAAACTGCGCCCGGTACGTACGCTCAGTGCGTTTCCGCATATTGAGCGTACGACCGCGCCTCACCAAGCCACAGATAAGGAGTTTATTAGGTATAGTTCCCAACATTTTGTGACAATTGGTAGTTCAATATAGTTTCGGAGTCTATAAGCTCCATATATACATAATTTCATTGTTGTTTAAATATATAGTATAATAGTATAATATTATAATATCATACACACGTACGGTACGTGACGTACCTAAAAAACATTTGAAATACAATAATTATTATTATTATAAAAGAGGTACATATTATTAGTGTAAGCTATTCGTGAATTATTAAAACATTCGTTTACATTAATAATATTTAGGTAAGTAAATACCAATATTTTTGTGGATTTCGTTACAATAAAATCATTGATGTATTATAAAGACGCGATGGGCGATGAGAATAATTTCGGGAGATATTACATCGTTACGAAAAAAAAAAAATCATGTATAGAAATCGAGATAAATAAATTGCGTGACGACTGGTGAATGTGTCCGAGAATATAGTATAATAATACAAACGTCGTCGTACGCTGTACGGATTGCAGTTTGTAAATAATCATCGACCAACCGTACGCGACACAATGGGATAGGCACCTGACCAGATGAAATATTCGTTGATTGCACTTATCCTTTATCGATCTCTATACCAACTTTTCAATTCTCGCCATCGATTTCCTTTCAAGTCTAAAATACAATTAATAATAATATATATTTAGGTAGGCGGGGCTTGTGTATATCTGGAGTATATTATAATATTATATACATAGGTATTTGTTATTGTATATACATGACATTGGCCGTGGATAATGAGTATAATGAGTAATAGGCATCTCATTAAATTATATTATTTGTGCATACTGCATAATTTATTATATTAGCATTGGTACATACTTAGGTGTGGTCGGTAGGAATCGATATAAAACATAATTATCTTGAGACACATATATATATTTTACAACGAGGATATCAATATTGATCGGGCATCAGGAATTTTTCGAAATTAAATAAATATTATACTATATACTTTAACCGTGTTCATACCTAAAACCACAACAATTTTTGTAATAATAGATATGGGTAACAAAATAATGAAAGAATAAACATAAATGATTTTCATAAAAAATATATTAGATCAAACATAATATAGACATCTTGACTTACATAAAAGTAATAAATTTAGTGATTAGTGTTAATAGTTATAACTTAGATATAAAAACAGATTAATGGAATAATTATTGTGTAGTTGCCTAATGCAAAATATACGTGTCATGATATTGATAAGTTGCTTGTGATGGTGGGAATGACATTGGCACATTGCACATTTCCATCATAATAGAATTATAGAAATATATCATATCTCTCTTTGCATCGTTCATGCAAGAAATATATCAAAAAAACACTCGCTCCTTTTATCATTACATGGGATTTCAATTATGATAGAATGACGATCAATTAAAGGCGTGTAATAGAATTATACTGTTATGTTTAAGTCATAATCCATTGTAAATATTGAACTGTATGACTCTTGGTGTTCTATAATATATAGGTATCTGAAAAATCAAAACCAAGAATTACGGTTGTCTAGGTAAAATATAAAGAAGGTAGTCTATAAAGCAGTAACCACTATACAGAAAAACCGTGGTTGATATCTATATCAGATTTAACAGCAAACTAAGGACTTGTAAGTGAAGACAATTTGCACATTTTTCAAAAACTGGTCCATCATCTTTAATGCCGAAAGCAAGATGAATATTTTATTTCAACCAAATAAAATATTAATTTTTAATACTTAATAATTATTATTTCTTCTATTGCTACTATATTATGTATACAATTTTACTACAATTTTTCTTTCCATAAAAACCTTAATCGGACATTTATAAATACACTCCAAGACTCGAGGAATCTATTAGTACCTTTAACTTTTACTACAATCGATCAAGTGCAGGTTCAAAAGTTTCAAGATTAATAACTCCAGAATATACACTCAAAAATACGTACGACCTATTAAAATGTAAAAAAAAAGTAAAAAGAAAAGGCTGAATAAAACCAATCATACGGTATAGAAATATTTTAAACTATTACTATTAGTTATTACATATATAGGCATTAGAGGCGCCGCACATAAATGATATTATACCATTATAAGATGTATAGACTGTATAGAGTATATCATTATTAATAAAACTATAACTGCCACATTTATTATTTTATTTATGTCAACTTTTCATATGAGCATAATATTACACAGACATATGATTGGTTTCTTAGTGCATACGTAAGTACAAATCCGTTGAAACTCATACAACGAAACAACTGTTATGCAATTTGTAATGCAGTTGTTCTTCGACGTTTTAATGAGTACGAAACTACAGCCGTTTTAATAATTGCCCAATTACAATAATAATAATAATAATTTTGACTATACTTACCTATCATAATATTGTATTATTGTTTTTATTTGTATAATTTTCTGATAGGTCTTTAAATAAGTTGTCATTATTTTGGAAAGAAATGTTTATGCATTGAAAAAAAGGTACCTATTAAATAAAACGTGACTATACAGGGTCATTTAAATTTTACATTATAAAAATATTGAAGATTGCATTATACTTATGTTGTGTAATTTTCACTATTATAATATTATATGCATAAACTGTTTGTATCCAAATTCAATAGACATAAGTATTTTAGCTCCCTATCTATCCGTATATACATTAAAATACTCGACATGTTAACTTGCTCAATTTTATATTGTGTGTATTGTATACCTACCGTATATTATACACATATGTCACATAGTGTATACAAAAAATATAGACTTTAATTTCGATTTTCAGTATTATAATTTACCTATATATATTTTTAATAACTTGTGAATTTCGATTTTCATTTACAGTCAAAATAATAAACGATGTAGGTAGATACATTCAACATTATGATCAATTATACAGCTATATAATAATAAATAAATATCGTCAGTTAAATTTTTAAATATTATGATTCACAATTATATGCGTAATACGTAAGAAATATATTATATAATCATAAATGCAAAAATGATTTGAAACGTTTTGAAATTATTAGAATTTTTTATACCTACCTATTTATTTATTGCTTTTTATAGATTTCAATATTTTAATAGATATATGTATTACGAGCTCTGATTCAATATTGTATTTTGTTACCAATAAAATTAGTAGGTAATAGGTATAAACTACCTAGTACCCGTCACGAATTCATTGTATATCATAAAATTATTTTGCATAGAAATAATATCATTGTTGTCCTTAAGAAAAACAGCTGCCCTTTTCATTTTGATTATTTCGACTGGCAACCATGCTCATAATTAATAATTAATGTTATTTTATACTAGTTATTGGTCAGATATCTTTATCTATATATACATACGAGTATAAATAGGGTCATACGAACATTAGATGGAAATATACCACCCACCATCTAGCCAATAGGAAATAGGTATACATTTTTATAGAAACTATTCGTTGGACATATTATTTTTCAATAAAGTTACTGTACATTTTTGGAAATATTAAAACTATAAATCTCATTGTATTATAAATCTATAACAAACAACTAACAAGAATGTTTATTATTGTGTACGTCTTTAACAGCTGTAGGCTATACGTATGACATGCAACATACTATTATAATATAATATAATATCCAATGACTAGTAGCGTGTTCTGGATTTTACAGCTAGGGGCAACGAAAGTTTTCCCATCTTTTCACATAAGAACAACAACTATAAATATTATGAATTGTAACATGTTAATATTTTATCGTGTTTAAGAAAACCTAAATGTTCATATTTATGACTATAGGTATCGTGAATTTAAAAAATGTGGTTATGATGTATTACCTACCACCTAAATTGAATTGTGAATTCAAATTTTCATTCAACTTTTGATAATTAAGTATTTTTTCAAAAAAAATTCCAATTTTTCGGGAATCTTTTCCTAGAAAATATTGTATCTATAGTCATACCATCTATGTAAGTGTGCCACAATATATTCTACTACATTCAACATAACATTATAATACTTATGTTACATTTTTAATACGTAAAAATAATAAACCAGTTAGAGTAATATTATAAAAACAAATATGATATGTATGTCATTAAATTCAGCATATAATATTATGTAAGACTTGACGTTTACAAATTATCGTCGCAGCCTCTACTGCTACAGTTCTACTCTTCGAACTGAGTTACCTGATAGTTCGTATTGATGTGGTAATGTATTATATTATTGTACTTATTAGTTATTAATTAAATAGTATCGAATTATTTCAAACATATTATTTAACAAAAGTTCACGAGTGACTAGTATGTGTAACTAAAAGTTAGAATGTTAGTCCGATTTCAAAACCTTAACTGTCTGTAGATGTGGTTGAATAAATATCATTTAAAGAATAATATGTGTTAATTCTGTAATAACGCCGACTGTATCGTTCAGATCTGATCTCTAACGGATACTAACATGATTTTTCGTGTCGGCAATATATTATATTTATAATGCAGTTTCTTATTATAATTTTATATACATAAATGTTGTAGGTAGATAACAATAGTTATAGTAGATCTACATATATATGTATTGTATTTTGAATATGTACGACTATAATATAGTAATATAATATAACATAGGTGTTGCACTGCGGCAAAGTGCATATTACAATAATTCTGTTGCGTAAATTATAATTTAAAACAACAATCGACAAAGCATCTATAGTATTATTTAATTATTTTGACCTTTAGTGTAATATAATAATAGTGAAAAAGTATATGTAGGTATAATAAGAATGATAAGGTTACGTAGAAAATATATGCATGCGTAATGCGTATATTTATATATATAGCCACTGGTCCACTGCACAAATAATAATTATTAAAATAATAAACGAAAAATTATACATTAAAATATAATTCACATTATGCCTTTTGTGTTCTGCAGTGTAATATCGTATACATATAGATAATATATTATATTTTATCTGTATAAGGCGCGAAATGAAATGAAAAGTTAAAAGTAGAATACACTCACACGATTATGAGCACGAGTTTCACGACTTATAAAAATGTTAATAAAATGAAATAGTTGTATAGCATAATTTCAACTATTATTTATTCGTACGCCATCATTAAAACTCGGTTACAGACGTTACAGTAAAGGTATTTTTATGAGTTTTTATATTCGGGCATTAGGCGAATATATATATATATATAACACTCATAAAACGCTTTACAAAGTCATAATGATATTTTGGTTTATTTTCGCTCGGTCACTCGATGTTCACTATACAATAGATGATGATCACTATAATATTATGATTAAATATTTTACAGTTTTCATTTATCAATGTAATTAAACTGAAAATTCGAAAATCTTGGATATCACATTGGAATACAGTTTCAGTATACTTATACCTAGTCAGTTATCCGGATTTATTCCATTATGAAGCGTTGCAACCTGTGATGCAGATTAAGCTTCGATTAATATGTTCTCATTTTGTTTCAAATAATTTACATGGTTTTAACCAACGTTCGTCTTTCTCTTGACATTTTAATATTATTTTTCGTATTTTAATGTAATTAATTTCGTTCATGTATATTAATTATATATTTTGTAAATAATATGATTAGTGTTTACACTGAACACTAAAATTATCGAAGTTATAAAATTGAGCATTTTAATGACTACCTTATGTGCCTATGTATTATATGTATTTAAATTCAATGTTATATCGAAAAACGATTTTAAACGGAGACGTGACATCAACGGCGCAACTAGACATTTGAACAATGGGGTGCTTAAGCTCCAGGTTTTTTCGTGACCTATGGGACATGACTTTTTAAACAATTTCTTAGGGCGCTAAGGACCCAAAGTACCCCCTCTCCTCAAGTTGCGCCAATGCGTGACATCCTATCATATAATATATTAATATCTATGATTAATAATCAAATTTAATAATTAACAAGAAATGTATAAAAATCGATGGTTTATGATGGACACACGTGATTCACTCCCCGAACTTTTTATAATTTTGAAATTATTGGAAATCAATAATATAATATTATTATTTATTAGGTATTATACCTAATATTAAAACTTAAATGTATATACAAAATACAATACCTATTTATCAAACAGAATAAGTACATATTACGGTCTGTTGACTTCTACGTGATCTGACCTTTGAGTTTGAAGATCCATAAATATGATTATGATCATATAAACACAATTGTACGATAAAATCTCTAGAGATGATGTTATCGCAATGTAATATCATCGAAACGTCAGAATATTAATATACCACACAGCGTGTTCATTGTTCATTCGATACTTATATTTATCTATTCACATCCACGTACAACATTATATATTTTATCGGTTAAAAAATAAATAGGTAATTAATATTATTAGTGAAAAATAAGAAATAAGATATATAACTATAGAGCTCTGAGGAATAAAATCCAATAACATTTTCACAAAATTCGTATATTTCGTTCTGTCGTGATGATTGATTCACTCATTCACAAAACAATAAAATATGTTACCAACTATTACAATTTACAAGGCTCGTTTAACAGTTTTATATAAATTATTATCAAGTATCTAATTTTTGTAAAACGCAATTATTGAGAAAAACTGCTGATGAATAATAGTACCCATGTATAATATCTTGAATCACATAAAATAATAATATAAACCCGTACCTATAATAATAATAGACCTGATAATTGACCTCATAAGTCACAGCCCTCAGACCATAATAATATGTACTAACCATAGTGTGCATTGTACTTTATGTTGGACATAGTAATATAGTATATGTAAAGTAGGTTACCACCTAGATTACCACTTTTGTACCAGGTGTGTTAATATACTGTCGAATGTCTCGGTCGCGAACACGTTCGAACGCGTTTGAGCGTTAATCAACCGTGTAAAAATCGCTGCCGTCACCGCCTCGTCACTTATAAAATAATAATATTCTTATTTCGTCATAATTTTGAAAACCGTTTTAGTACTTAATAGTTTTTAATCTCAACAACAACTCATACCGATTGCTTTGTACCACGTCGTATATGTATTATTATCAACATCACAAGGTATATTTATGTTTTTTTTAGCATTTACCAATTTATTCTCCACGAAGATTACACATAAACATATACGCACACAGATCCAATATAACTGGTATGTGAGATTATATATTTGGGGGTCATGAACCCTCATTTGCCGTTAACTACACTGTAACCTTGCTTATTATTATTAGTTATTACTACAGTCTACAGTAAGTCATATCGTAGATGCATTAATTATTGAATAAATCTAAAATATTAAATAGGTACTTACATCAATAATTTTCAATAATTAATTATATTAATATATATGCATAATATAACACCTCATAATATGCATTCAATAACATATAAAAATAATTAGGAAGACGCCTGTAGTCGGTTTCACCAAAAATTACGTTCGTGCTTTTCATTTAATTGATTATTTGTTAAGACTAGAGAATACAAATTTTACTTATATACATGCTAAAATCACGTAATCTTTATATTGAAAATTTGTCAATGTTACACCTACATAAGTATATATATTATATACACGGGTAACCATTGAAATACAGGTTCAAAATATCAAATGATTTAAATGTCAACAAGTTAAAAACAACAATTATTTTAAAAGAAATTTTAATCTTTTATCATTTTATCACGTCGACGTCGTTACGATTGGTGTTATGGCATATTGGGAATTGGTATTTTGAATTTTGTACAAACAATGTATAATACTATTAATACTCATAATAATAACGCCCAATACATGTTGGGTTGAACTTTCATAGGTTTGAATGTTTGAATGTTTCCATTTCAGACGAAAACTCGGAATCAATATTGTGCATACCCAATAATATGTATGTTTGTTGGTGATATTATATTGTGATTCAGAATTTCATGAATTTACGTAAAGTTTTCGGTGTATCGGCTATGGACTCTTGTAATAGAATCAGAAATACTAACACACCCGATATTTTTTCTAATTTTTTTTTTAATTTGCATTCCAACAACATTTTAATTGAAAGTTAATATCTTACTTATATTATTTTGAGAGAGCTAATTCTTCTATTTTTATGTTTTGATGGGGCTAAGCCTCCTCAAGCCCCCCATTTCCGCCTGTTTATAGTTATGATTAATATTGAAAAATATTAAAATAGTTAAATTAGAGATAATTTATAACGTTTCAAATTTTAAAAATTATGAACCGAAAATAGATAGACATTGTACACGAACGTATCTATAATTTGAATCTTCATGGTTCATACTTATATTTTTAGCTTTCACAACAATCGGTTTAAAACTGTGTGATGGTAAGGCATATCTGCAGCTACTATGAAATTATTATTATCCCTTCATTAAGCTTATCAAATTCATATTACTATATTAGTCATATTCATATTTTTTGTAGTTCCGATATCGAAAACGATATTTCACAGTCAAAATTCTCTTTTTTATGCGATGGAAATTTCGTTTCTTAGTTATCTCTGTAACCTTCTCAGTTCTTTCCCACGCAAAATAATTTTTGCTATATTTTACGTTTGTTATTAGAATGTCCACTAATAATATTAAAAGTTAAAATAAAACGTGGTTTCTTCACCATTGCTTTGTCATAAAAACTATTTAGGTATTTATAATTATTATATTCTCAACTATCATCATCATTCATCTGTGTTATGTATCTTAAAATTTTTGACTGCGGTTCGTAGAACGCATTCGGCAATTCAATACGTACCTAATTATTTGTCGATAAGATTACCGCACACGCACTCGGGCTATGTAAAAGGTAAAAATTTAAAACGGCATGCACTAGAGACATCCACTTCTCATGTAGCCCACGCTTGGTTACGTCTGTTAAATGGCCTGTACCAAAACATGTCGATGTCACTGTTACCATCAAAATACCACTGATCGGTAATGATGCACAAGCATACAACTAGAGAATGATATGTTGTCGTTCAGCCTACTCGAAGGCAGTGTAAGTGCTGATTTTTCGGTACCAGCTGCGTTTTAACAGAATATAATAGAGCCCCTCGCGGACATCGTCAACACGCGTCCACATAATTTTGATCATGTTCGTGCGTATTGCGGCATTCCATCGAAATGTAACTATCGTGATAGTTTTCTTTTTTTGTCGTGAAAGGTGCACTGGTTTCCATAATCGGTTTGGTCATTTTCCCTCTCGAGAATTTGCAGCCACCGCGGTGGCACATGCCTGTCGAGACGGCCTTGACCCAAAACTCGTCATCGTGATTATAGGTCGTCTACTCGAACCAAAGGAAAATCGTCTAAGCTAATCGACGTACCTTCAACACGTGCCTGATTGGTCAGATAAAATAATAATATTATGTATCGCTACTTGTATAAATATATTACCTGGACGACTGTACACAAAATAAACTGTGTGTACTGTGTAATGCAATAGGGACATTCCAATTGGGGTAAAAACAACTTTACTTTTTCAATAATAACAATAATAATAATAATACGACAAATCATAAGTGGTTCAATAGATGTATCATATAATATAATGTATATGGACATAATATAATGGTACGTCATATATAGTCGTAATGTCACTCATATTTATAGGTAATAAGTGCTATACATATAACACAATGTCACTATTAGCTGTAAATTACAGCCTGTAATAACTATGATAAGTATAAATGAATTATACGTATGAGCGTATGACGCGTATTATAAGTTTGAAAAAACATTTAAAAAAATGCTACCTAGTAAATAATAAATTCCAAAAAAATGAATGTAAAAAGTATAAAACTTACAGGAAATTAGTTATATGTTAAAAATAAAAATAAATTAAACGATGGTGCCTAACATACGAAAAAGTAAGGTCGTTATATAATGGTTGCAATCTATTATCTAGTATTACTATTACCTCGTCTCAGTAATCTCTGCCCACTATTAAATATATCATGTAATATTATGCTATATTACTCGTATTTTATCCAAGTAAAAACTAAAAATATATAATTAGGTGGGTCGTAACTCGTAGGTACTTAAATAGTTAAAGAAAATGTTCATTCAACTATAGCTGCATCGTAATAAAACTAAATCTAAATAGCACCAAATTACTGCAGATCTATTATAGGTATTGGACATTTAAAATAAACTAAATCGATGTTCAACCCAATTACATACTGTCTTCATTAAGCTTTTACAAAATACTGTACATTATTAATTATTGTAATAAAAGAAATTTGCTATAATTATTTTTTAATAAAAGGCAAATTAAAAAAAAAAAAAGTAATTAAAGAACATTTGTTTTTTTTAAATATTATTATGTTTATTTATGCATACAAATTGTGTTTTACCTGTATTTATTTATATATAGCATACAAGTAAAACACAGTTTATTCATTTTTAATGCATATTTTCAAATTTTCCGTGCATATTCAGCTATTTTTATTGTGTATAAGTGAACACGTGGCGCGTAATATTTATTCAAAATTTTAATGCAAAAACATCCTAACCCAAGTCCTTCAAACAATAATTGTCAAATCATTACATTAAGGTTACGCTTAGAACCTAAAATTGAGAAACTCTGACTAATATGTATTAAGTCGACTTCTATAATAGTATCTTGTATCGTGTAATAGCGATCACTGACATCTGCAGTAGAGCCTTAGAGGTTATTTTAAAGTTATTATTATATAATAATATTTATTATCCATATCACCTATCCATTGTCACATACAACGCAATTGTATTTTTAAAATTATAAATAAAGAAAACATTTTGACCTTCGTTATGGCGTCTTGATGGAAAAAAATGTAACATAACAATATTTTATTTTTTATTGTGTATATATATATATATATATATATATATAATATTATATATTCACATTATATAGGTATATAATACTCTTTAAATCATGATAGATTCGTTTGAATAATAATAGATAGGAAAATAATATCGTTTAAACATTTGATTTTATTTAAGATCGATGTACCTATGTAATATACGAGGCGTATTACAACTGTGCAATCCGCATTTTAGTCCACTATAATAATACATGAATACTCTTCATATTGCTATGATACCACTAACCAAAATCTCAACATTTACCTATATAATTATTACCTATTGGAATGGGTGGTAGGTCCTCAGTTTGGGGTTTAAATCTTAAGATATTTACATGAATAAATGTAAAGCCGGCATCTAAGTACTTAAACTGAAGTTGTTATATATATAGGTATATATATATATATATTATGGTTTTTATTTAAAATTAAAATAAATATCACAAATCTTATTTAAATATTATTCTAGAGGTTCTGATGTAGTAGGTACAATGGATTTTCTATAAACGTTGTTTAGGTATGAAACATACAATTGAGATAGGTACGTAATAATAGGCACTATATAGATAAAAAAATTGTTTAAATTTTTACTCGTGACGAATTTTTTTCATTTAGTTTTTCTTTCTTTATAATCGTAGCTGTAGGTAAGTTGTAGACCAGCGTTTCCCTAAGTGTGTTCCGCGGAACTTTAGGGTTCCTCTGGACTATTTCAAGGGTTCCGTCAGATGTATGTGATACTGAGAAAATTATTTTAAATTATATTTGGATTACCTATTTATATAAAAAATATTAATTTATATTATCTAAAAAAAGTTCACCTAAATAATAATTTACCTACTATATAATAGTTATTATACAATAATATCGTTATAAAATATTTGTCGTATGTACTTGAAATTGAACAGAATAAAATTATATAACACTCTATATTTGTAATAATTAAATAATAAATGTTCATTATTTAAATAAATAAAATGTTTATTGAAAATTGTTTTTTAACTAATTGTAATAAACAATAATCATTAACAATATCATTAAAACATTTTTTAGTACTGGTTTTTTTTTAGGAAAAATGGGATTGAGTTGGAATTAAAGACATTAGGGTTCCGCAAAACACAAATTATTTCCTAAGGGTTCCGTGATCCTAAAAGTTTAGGAACCGCTGTTGTAGACAATATCAGAAAAATTATGTATGGGGAAACGAAAAAAAAAACTAGTGCACATACCAATAGGTATACCTACACTCTTGACACGACAACACGTGATTATTATAATATTTACATATGGATATTCATGTTTTTTATGTTTGTATAATTGTGTGAAATGTACTGCACTATTTATTTGTATTTTATAATACTATATGTTTTGTCTGCACGAGTACGGATTTGATATCTATATAGTAAAAAAGCAAAGATCAACCATTACGTGTTTAAATATTTCAAAATCAATTAAACGAGTGTATCCTATATATACTTTGAGATTGTCAATTGCATAATTAGGAGATGGCAGATGCTATATATATATAATATATTTCAATCAGTGGCAGATGATTCAGTAGGCCAATGGTCAATCACTCGTAAAATTTAGTTGCACACTTTGTATAGGTGCCGTATAAAACGGGGTGAATAGGAACTTTTTAAAATTAATTTGCAGTTAAAAATGTAAAAAATATCAAATTTGTAGAGCTTATAAGTTTGAAAATTTATAATGAGGTATTTTATCCAAGTAGTTCATAAAATTATTTGTGATCTTAATCAATTTGGCACGCAAATACAAATTTTAATAGAAACATCGTCGCCGAAACGATAGCGACACCACTACAACTGGAAAAAGTGGAGTTGGTGAATTATAGTAGCAACCGACCAACACGGTCGCCGACAGACTTTTCTGTACATCACACTCGTATCCGCCGTCACCATCACCCACGGTCACTATGATGGCACGTTGAACCTGGTCAAGAACGGTGGCTGTGGTCGCAGAGGTGGCCCGCATACGATCTCGTACTGTTGCGAGGACGTGACGTGGCAACAACCACCCGTCGAATTTCGGAACCGGGCGGCCACGTCGCCGGCCGCGTAGCCCTGACCCAACGGAGACGAATGACCGCTGCTATAATGATGACGGTACAGTTGCGGATTGCAAAATCAACGTAAATGGGATTTGGCATAGACGGAAAACGGACTGCGGACGATGGTTGCAGACAACCGTTGCTGCTGCAACATCACCGACAATTCGAATTCACGACCATCGCCACAACCGGACACCGAAATTCGGATACACTGCACTTCTTGTGGCGACGTCGACGGCAGACGACGCGCGTCGGCACATGTCCGGTGTCCGGCACACCATATACGTGTCATTCCTAACCTAACCTAACCTAACCAGTTGCCGGGTGGTGTGCTGGTATTTGGCTTCGTCACTGTCGTGCACGTACAGCTGTGCGTCTGCCAAACTGCAGGAAAAACGGACGCCACGGCTTGGCACCGAGGTGGCAGCCACCCGAAACGGTGCCGCCGAACGTCTGTCCCGCGTCCAACGCCGTCTCGCCGATCGTACACGGAGACCACGATGCGGGACTCTGGACGTACTTGATGGGACCACCGTCGAATTGAACTTTCACTCGGGCCGACGATGCGTTATTGTTGTTATGACGGACGGCCGCGGCGGCCTGGCGGACGATTGTGTGTCTGTTACGTGACACAATGTCACTTGTCATCATGAGCACAGTTTCGTCGACTTCTGTTTCACTGACGGCTACGGACTACGGTTACCATTACATTGTGTCTTTAAGAAAAGAGTGCATAATATAATATAAAGCCATAAAGGTAATATAAAAAATCTATTTTCTTAGTTAATATTTATTTAATTAACAAGACATTTTATATACTAAATTATGTATGAAATACTTAATACTGAAATACATAATATTATCATACATTTGGTAAATAATTAATTTTTATTTATAATTTGAATTACATAGGTATTTGATTGAGATATATGTTTAAGTATTTAATATTTATTACTGCTTCGAATTTTTGACAACAAACTTTTGTCCTTAGTACAATAATCATAAAACTGAGTACAGTCGAAATGCTTAAAATCGTATTGTGTGATTGTGTCACCAACAAATGCTTTACAGAATCGGATAGAAGTCTATTTCTATCTTCAGTCAATTATGCTTCCATAAGACTAAATATTCTTTCGACATTGTCATTTTGAGCAGTTATGGCGAAGTAGAACGTGCATATTTTTAACAGTTCTGAAAATGTATCGAGCAGCTTATTTTAAATATTTCACCCACTTTTTATCTGATAATATAATGATGAAACACAAATCATGATCATAAACATTTAACATTTATTTTTTTAAATTTGATGCATCTGATTGGTTATAATTATTTTTAAATATTTCTTTTACTTTTAAAGATAAAAATTCGTTTGTTTTCGTTCGTGTAAAGCATTTTCTACTGACAACAATATTGACGATATCTCCCAAATCGAATTATTTTCTTTTTCCATTATAATAAACCATAAATAACTTTCATTTAAAGGATTTTCAAAAAACGATTCAATTGCAAATGGTATTTGATTTTGTAATAAAAAATATGACTTAAGTGCATCTATTAATAGTCAGGAATAATGGTAGCCATCTTGTTTTTGAATGAAATAAAAGTTTTTTGTACTCAACATCGATAAAAGTACAAAAATTTCTTAATGCTTTTGGAATTAAATAGAAATACATAGGAAAAAAGAGTACGTTGTTGCCATGTCAATATAAAAAAGTGAGAGTACAAACATTTTAAGAGCTCACAAGAGAACATTTACTCTTAAAAGAGTACTAATGGTAATCCTCGCTACGACAGATACGTGTACCGTGTACGGCGTTATTACCGATACTTATCCAGTATTCAACCGCGCACCGTCGACGTGATGCCGTTGGAAATTGACCCGCAGATCGGAGGCACGCTCTTTGTCTCGGGATCGACGAAACCGATCGTCTCTGAAGATCTAAACGTGAACTTAACCGTGCCGACGACGACGAAAACGCGTTTAAAACTTCGACCGGAGAAGAGAAGAAGCAGTTACCGTTCGGCCATCGTACGTCACCGGGTCTTCGCTGCGTCGTCCGGCCACGGCCGCCGTTACATCAGTTCTGTTCTCAGACTACAACATCCGGTGGTTCCGTTATTGTAGTTGTTCCGCTGCCTGTCCGCGGCGCGTACAGCGGCCGCATCACCGACAGGATGCTGATCTCGGCGCACCGTTGTTGTCACTCGTCATCGGCGAACAGAAATTTCTTGTCACCGTCCGCGCTCCGCTTATCGTAGATTCGATATGACCATGTACACGGGTTGCTTGTCGGACATCATTTCAAGTGATATGCTTGTAGCCTCCGTTGTTCCACAGGCACGTCGCGCAGTCGTCCGCAGTATAGTGGCCGCATACGCCACGCAGTCACCGTCGTAAATGGTGTAATAGTGGCCAGCCGCCAGCGTATTGTCAAACTGCAGTTTTTTGTCGCCAAACATGATGTAGATGTAGGAAATCAGAGCTCCCGTGCCGTCCGCAAAGTACAACCGTGGAGTACGTTGTACATATCGCCGCACATGTGATTGAGTCGTCGACCACCGATCCCCGGAAGTCGCAGGACTCGATACAGCACGTGACTGCACCCTTCACGTCGTTTGATATACCGACCGTGTATATTTAAAAGACGCACCGACTACGGACGATTTGTTGACCACCGTGAACAGTGCATTTCGTTGTGAACTGTTAGATTTCCATTTGGTGTTTGCAGTAGTTTTGTGTTTATGCACACCTGCCCTTTGATGGACTAGCTGGACAAAGATTTGTTCGTACATTTCACGCATGTATTTGAGTCCGACAATCGAATCTGCTTCTAATATTGAATTTGCATGCAACATGAATGTAATAAATACATGAAAATGCGATAAAAATAAGAACAGTTATTAAAGTATTATATATTTTTGGAAAAAAATCTAAAATTAATAAAAGTTATACGATCCAATCAAAGACAATCTAACCAATGTTACCGACCAATTTTAAAAATGTTCCATTTATTTATTTTCGTTTTTCCCAATTATTTTAAAAATTATTGAGTATTGATAAATTTAAAATTCCCAAAAATACTATCCAGATCCAACTTGCTTCCAAAATCCTCCATTGAAGTTTATGATCAGAGCATTTTTTCCACTTGAAAAGTTTAGAAATTAGAGTTGTACAAATATTTCTGAAAATGTTTCAATTATACTTATATTAGTTACTATATAATTCTCGTTAAAATTATAATTAATTTTCAAGCCCCCCCCCCCAATTTCATAATATATTGGCTTCGTCACTGGTCACTGTACGAGGTTCTTATTATGATGTATATAATATATTATATAACGCGTCGGCTGTGGCTCAGCCGGACCGGGTTCGATCCTCGACCATCAGGCGGCACTTGTTCTCCGGACACCGTGACTTGCCCGGAGAACAAGTGCCGCCACCCCCCACTCCGGGGCATGACAGAAACCTACGGGTGCCCCAATAAAAATTCTGCCAAAACTAATCCACGTGTAACATACCTACCGTTCCATAAACCTACAGGGGAGTTTACCAATTGCGCTTAAAATGATCTTTTAATATACCAATTGCGCTCAGTCTTTTTTGGGTCGATATACTAATTGCGCTCTGTCTTTTTTGGGCCGATAGACCAATTGCGCTCAGTTGTTTTCAGGGATTATAATATTATTCTGCATTACACCTAGTATATAAAAATACTTTTATAAAAATTTGTATTATATAATTTTTTCAGTCAATACAAAAAAATTATACAATGAACGTAATAATAATAGTTGTACAATATAAATCTATACCAAATCATACACATAGATAATATAATAATAATAATAATATAATCATGCACGTCAATAATAAATAATTAATATACATAAAAATATAATATGTCTGCTTTAGACAGTGTGTGGAACGTACAAATTAGGCAGATAAATAATAGGTGGATAACGATCATTAAGTAATGATAATGAAAACTTGTTATACTAGTATTCTATCTCTCAAATTCATACTTTATAATATGTTCGATAATAATAATAAATAAAATATTTTATATTTCGCCCTACGTCGAGTCGGGATAGGTACTATTATCAGCTTGTAGCTTGTCGTATTTTCCTGTAATTTCGTATACGTTTTGCTTTAAATTAAGTATATTTGAATGTATATTAGTTAGCTATATTTAATTGTGTATAATATACATATTTAACTTTTTCCGCCGTGTAGTAACTTACTTACATAATATGTCCATGTAAAATTAAGGTACCTAAAATATAAGTAGCGCAATTGGTGTACTGACCTAAAATTTAAGCGGCGCTTAAATACAAACATTGTTTTAGGCGCAACTGGTCCATGCCCACCTACAGTTCCACCCCCTTCCCAATGGCCAAAGTTGCCGCGGGATAATTAATAGAAAAAAATATATACATATAGGTATTATATATTACCTAAGGATTAACTTGAAAAAGTTTGAGAGTAATATGTAAACGTTAAGGATAAAAATTAAGTTTATGATTAGGTGTTGATAGAACAGTGGTTTTTGAACTTTTTAGAAACACGAAACACTTATAATTTTATAAGATTCTTACAAAGTACACAACGTCATGTATTCATGTACACAAAATGACAGACGCCCGACGGTGTTTTAAAACTTAATAACTTACTACTGGATAATTGACAGTTTAATTACGATATGGTTAAAAATGATATATTACCATCTTAGTCCCCCCCCCCCAAAAAATGTCCATATTGTTTTACTTTTAAATCTTCTATGCATTATTTTGAAATAATAGATTTATTGGGTGGGCTGTAGCCCCCAACTCCAGAATTTTAACTCTAGTTGTACCAATGAATGGCAATGATCATGGTTAAAATACATCAGAATGTAAGTTTATCAATTTCAAATTCTCTGACCTTGTCTTCTAAAATAGTAAGTCATAATGTTATCCATTAATTTTTTAATACAATATAGGTACATATAAAGTACTCAGGTAAGGTTGAGTATTGTCACTATTTCCTAAAAAAAAATACTCCAATTATGTTTTTGATAATTGATTTATTAATCAAACTTTTAATCACCAGAATAATTTTTTCAGTGCATTAAAATAATCACAAAAATGATACCTCATATATTTACAACATGTCGTCAAAATATTTATTGCACAAAATGTGCTAAATACTGTGTAATCAAATCGTATTACAATAAAAATAGAAAATAATAATATTATGATCAATATGTTACAGTAAATGATCTGAATTGATTGAAAATTTTAATAAATACAGTGTATACTTAATACTACAAGGAAAATAATTAATGCTAAACCAAAAAGTAGTAAACATCAAACATTCTTTTAAAACAACAAAATAATATTCTAATAAATCTCAACAAAATCCCTATCAATAACCATAATACTGATACTACAATAATTTTAAAAATTATTAATAAAATAAAATAATAATATAACAGAAAACCAAGAAATACAAACTATTTAGGAAACTTATTTTAAAATTAAACATTCACTAGAAATTCGTTCGCTCAGACTGGTGTCAAAAAAAAGCACCAGGATGTTTGCACCATATTATTTAAATCGTTCACTATCACAGGGATAATATGTAGATAATTTTACATCGGTTTGGACTAACGAATTTCTTGTCATAATTCATACAGGGAAAAATATTTTTCCAGTCAGATTCAAATTGGACAATAACTTATTTCAAATAATTCAATTTTTTTTTCAAACAATGTTATTTCCACGCTTGATTACTCTCAATGATTTTTTTTTCAGCATCTGAATACCGAAGTATGCTTAATATAGCATTTAAATGTCCCGTGGTATTAGAGGGGTCGGTAAGATAATAGTAAAATGCTGATTTTAAGAATTGTAATGTCATTTCAGCATCATGTATTGGACGTTGACGTTGTTGTTCCAATTGTTGTTGTAGAATAGTTTCATACATTGCCTGTAAAACACAATATCAAAATGATTTTTTTTAACAGACGAAGTTAATAAGAAGATACTTTAGCAAAGCTATTAATTATCTCCAGTTAGCCATGACCAGGATAAATCAGTGCAGTAATAGTTATGTACATACTTATCTACAGTATTGTGTTTATCTACATAAAAACAAAACAAAAAACATACACAAAAAAACCATACATTCTGTTCACTTACTAATGGGACAAGAGAATAACAGAAATAGTGCGTAAAATATATTTCACCTGAGTAAATAAAGCTATCAAACATCAATTATAAATTAATATACAAATATTACATTTGATCAGTAAATATTTTATACAAAGAAATCTACAGATAACAATCAAAAATATATCCTGCCAAATTACTTGTTGTTGCCAAAACTTTTAAAATAAATTGTCCATTGCTTTGGTGGTATTACAAAAGAAGAAAAAAAGCGAAGAATTGTGCTATATAGAAAAAGAATTGAAAAAAGCTTTATTTTGTAATACATATTAGTGTGTTCCATAATATAGTTTTCACACTTCAGCTAACAATTAAATTTTTTGATTTCATATAAAAAACTAATACCATGTATAATAAGAAAACTTAAAATCTAAGTGGTAAAACTTTGATGATAACTTTTTTTATGTCGGTTCTATTGTAGTTAAATAACTCATGATCAAAAGATTAATATGTATTTTTAATAACAAAAATCAAAAAATAGAAGACTTGTATTTGTTTTGTATTATATAATATTATTGTATTCATTTAAAATAACTATAAAATAATGTAGGTATATCATTGACCTAACCTATTGTTGTCCTAAATCGTCATCAACTACTCGCCAAATAAAAATATTAATTAACAATAGACGATAGTAATAAAAACAAAAATAATTTATTGTAAAAATCCAATCCAGAATAGATCAATGTACAACTCGCTTAAACTCCCATGCGTATCAAAATTAAAATGCCAATAAATTAACTGCACATAAGAGGGGATCTGAGAGACGAACCTTTTTTGTGCCGATCATCCAAAGGGCAATGGCCTCAGATCCGGATAACAAAGCGCCACCAACACTTTGGCTACGTCCCTAAATTTTAAACATATTCTAAAAAGATTCTAAACAAATAAAAATTTACTCAAGACAAACGTGTGTTCAGTAATAATTTGTAAAATTAAATTACTACATGTTAGTGATCACAAACACAGGAAGAAGATTAGAATTAGAATATTTAATAGAATTTAATACCTATAGTAAAGTAAAATTACACAAACAATATATTATCTTACTTTCATCTTTTTTAGTTGTAACTTTACATTACTCAGCTCATTAACACAGTCTTCGACCTCCTGACCATCATTCAAAGTATCCTAATTAAGTATATCATCATATCAATACAAATAACATAAAACTCAAAGAAAATCAATAAGTAATGGCTAATGGCAAACCTTTTCTAGACATACATTTTGTTGAGTTTGAGTCAGGATTATAGGATTTTTGTCTGAATTGGTTTTGTGTAAGTTTTGAATATTTTCTGTAACAGCACCATACAAATTATGGTGTGTTTGATCAGTTTCAGTCTTCTAAACATCCATATAAACGTAAAAAAATATAAATAAACAGTATTATTTTATTTTTTGAAAAATAAACCTTATCTAAATGTAATATGGATTGAGTTTGAGTAAGAACATCACAAAAAGTCTTCTTTATATGATCAATAGAAGTTTGATCAATGGTAGTTTTAGTATTATCTTGTACAGTTCTAGACCTTTTAAAAAAATCATTTTCCATTTCAAGTTCTTTGATTCTGATATGTGCTTCGTCAAGTAATGGTTTTAATCCGTAATACCTGCAAGAACATACATATCACATTACAAAATTGATATGGTTTCAAATGCAATACATATTACTTTTGTATCATTGCTTTATTAATTGTATATAATAAAAATAGAAAATAATATCTTAGATTTATAAGTAGAATTAAGTCGGTTAGTTAATTTTGTTGTTTTAACTTTTGTGTTTATAATATGATATATATAAGGTGATTTTTTTAAGTATCCTGTTACCCATTTTTTGTTTCAATTGCACATTTTTTCAAATTTTTAATATCTTTTATACTACAAATTTCTGTCTTTTAAATGAAAT
This sequence comes from Diuraphis noxia, assembly GCF_037042655.1. Classification (NCBI taxonomy): domain Eukaryota; kingdom Metazoa; phylum Arthropoda; class Insecta; order Hemiptera; family Aphididae; genus Diuraphis; species Diuraphis noxia. The sequence continues at coordinate 54,493,275 of NW_028301713.1, forward strand.
TTATTTTTATACTACAAATTATTAAATAGCAGATGAAAATTGGATATACCTAAATTAAAACTCTGATGAGTAGTGCATGAGTTAATAAAATGATTTTACTTAGGATAATAATCCTTTAAAATGATATGACAAAAATATAACATAAATGTAATATTAGATGAAGTATTTATTATACTTGGAACATTTTTTATTAATTATTATTTTTGATAGATCAATAGTAATTGCATGCATTTTCAAATTATCTTAATCCATCACCAAATTACAACTCAAAAACTACTAGTTCAAGTTATTTTAGATGCATTAAAATTCTCAAAAAAATATTTTCTGAATAACTATAAGTGAAAAGAGAGGTTTTTATTTGAAAATAGAAAATTTCATTGTCACAGGATCATCTTTAAGTAGTAAAAAATCTGAAGTATTTGAAAATATGGTCATCGAACATATAAAAATAATATCAAAAATTAAAATTTGATAGGTGCATAATTTAAATATAAAAATAGGGTACTATGCTTAAAAAATCACTCAGTATTGTCTCCTACATTAGCCATTTTCTTTTTAAATTTGACAAACCAAAATAAGTCAGAATAAACAAATTTTTTACTTTTCATTCAGTTCTCCTAAGCGTTTCAATAGTTCTTCAATCTTATCATTATGTTTCTCGCGTAATTCATCATAAGCATGGCGTAATTTTTTAGCTTCATCATATTCATCGCCATGTCCTGAATCTGCTGGTGACGGTGACAAATTTAAAAAACTCCTTGAAAGCTTACTAAAATTTTAAATAGAAAAACCAATTAAAAAGCTTATATACCATTTTGTATTCAAAAGAATAATTACGTTGAATCAATTTCAGGGATTTGTTCTTTGCTTGGTATGAATCTAGTAGTGTCCTCATCTTCATCACCTTCAGCAATTGAATCATTGGTAGTTTCGTATCCACATTTTATTTTAAGTTCAATATTTTCTTTCTTGAGTCGATCAATTTCTGTATCTTTATCATTAAGTTCACTGTGAGCATCATTTAGCAATCTCTAAATTATTCAATAATTATCATCATATTATTGAATATTATTTAGTTAAAATGATTTTGTTTTACTCTAAGATTCCTGATAGTTCGACTTGATCTCTGAGTAGGTGTAAGATACTCTTCACTGCCTATATTTGAGGGACAATAGTGTAAATAAGCTTTTTTGCGGCTGGAATATGTGGTGCCATTAAGAGCAAACATAGAATGGCCATTATCACATTGACTGCTGGTTGTACTGCCAAAACTTTTTTCTGATGCACAATCGTCATCTTTTTCATATGTATTTAAAGTTTGCTAAAAACAATATTAATAACATTGATTATAACACAAACCAATCAAGTTGAATAGATTAATATAGATTCAAATATTTATAAAATATAGTGCATATATAAATACTAAATAAAAATATAAATTTGTTCCAGCTTTATTATTATTGTTATTATCATTAAGAAGACACCATACCCACATGTGTTGTCTTTATCTTACAAGTCAAACAATACATGCGGGTATGGCATCCTTTTAACATAATATAAGAAAAGTGAATATTTACTAAATACTAAATAGTATTCCTAATATGGGACAAATTTTTTTCATTTATAATAAACAATTACAAAATATGTAAAGTATTTGATAAAATTATCAATATATTATTTTATTATATATTATAAGTTATATAAATTTATTATGCCTACATTTAAATATAATACAATTATACATTTTTTTTTTCCTATTTATTACAAAATATAACAATAGATTTTATACTATGATCATGTAAAAAATAAATAAATGATATATATTTTTTATTGAGAAAATTACAAATCATATAAGTATGATAAGTTAATCTCTTAATCTGTCAAGATTTATAGTTAAAATTGGAGGATTATATAAAAATTTTGGTTTTTTTATCTGCGGTTTATTCCGAGGATATTTTCAGGGGTTCTTGCTTTCAAAACAAATTTCTCGAGTATTGACTATCATAGAATTTCATTATGGTCCTACAATTGGTAACATTCCAATATTCAGAACATTATTTTCTAAAAGCATATTTCAGAACATTTTAAAAATAGAACTTTATATAAATAGCCTAATAAATATATTGTATGGCTTAAAAATATTAAAACCCTATACTACAGTAATCCATTAGTTTTAACAACTTTTTATAATCTATAATCTATTATAATAATTGAAAGGTATTGATTAGAACCTAACTAGTCTAGCACTTAAGTCTGACAACAGATAAAGATATATTTAATTTAATTAAGAACATTAGGATCAAAGAATTTTAAAAAAGTAAAAATATATTTTGTACATACTAATTACAAATATGCAAAGGTAGAAAAGTAGCTCATATTAAAAACAAATCGTTTTGGGCAAAGATTCAATACTACTATAGACATCATAGGCGTATTGTAATGAATTTATATGGGGGGGGAGTCTAAAGCCTATTTTTAAGTAAAAATGTTTCAGTTCTCATAGCCCCTTAGCCTCCTCCTCCATTCTACGCCTATGATAGACATATTAATATATTATAGTATGTCTAAGGCTATGATTTTAACCATAAATATTATTTCTTCTTTTTATAGTTTCAATAATGTTATTTTAGAACTTTTGTTAAAGTATCAATAGTGTACCTTTATATCCAGACATTAAAAAGCCAATTATATGATGTTTACCTAATAATCTAATAGTATACATGATAAATAGGTATAATGTTATGATGCTAAATGAAAAAAAAAATATATTTAATTGAAAAATAATAATCATAAATTAATTATTAAATAAATTCTAAGGTTTATAAGTCAGTCAATTTAAAAAATATAACACATTAACACTAGTTTTAAGATTTATAATAATGGTATTTATTTAATGTCATTATGATTAATAAGTTGCATCAGTATTGATTTAGTTTTTTTTTATATTATCTTTTTCATTTTAATTTAAAGTTATAAATTTAATGGATGGTAATTGGTAATCATCAGAAATCTTTAGAAACTAAGTACAAAAGTAGGTATAATTTTTATTATAGAGATTTTAATCTAATGATTATTAAATAGGTAAAATTTATTTATAAAATAATAAAATAAATATACAAAAAAAATGCCATTAGGCATCAATATATAATAATAGTTCTTTATGTTTATCAGATAATATATAGAAAACTAATGAGCTTTTGATATTATTTTTAATTAGGATCTTATTTAAATTTTGTATTTATTTTGATATAGGTAGGTAACCGTTGATATATATGCATATTAATAATAATTTACTTATCATCATTGAAAACAATGTATTATTATAATATAACCTAATCTACTAAAAATCAACGTATTATCCTATATATATATAAATCTTATTTTTTTGAAAAAAATACAATCTGCAATTATTTAGGAAGGTACAATAAAAATTTGTGATAAGTAAAAACATAGAGGTACTTCATTGTCAGGCAAAAGCTCACTTAAGAAGAAGCCTTCCTTTTGATGTAAATTTGGTAAATATAATTTTTTATCATGCTTGATTCTCAGAAGTCTCAAAGTATATTATATTGTCAAAAAAAAATAAAAACATTTGTCTACTATCGTCTATCGGTGAATTAAAAAAAAATAAAGTATATTGTATTATAAATCTTTCTTTGAGATATGTAGGTTGTAGGTACTTATAGTTTATATAAATGTGAAAAATACTTTTTCACTCACTAGACTTTGATGTCTTTGGATCTTTGGTGTCTTATTTGAGTGCCGCAACCAATTCGGCTTTGGAATACGGCTGGGTGATGCATTATTACTGTTTGACATCCTGAGATCAGACAACATCAACAATTACAATAATGATGATAAATATAAAATCAGTGCCTAACTGTTGGGATAAAAATATAATTCACACGTCATAATATTATTCGGTGGACGACGTGGACCAACCTTGTGAAATTTGCGCAACGCTCAACGTTATGACAGCGAGCGTCGGGCAATATAGAAAGGAAAAAAAATGGGTAATTTGTTTATGAATATTTAAAAACTCACATGAATGTCACGGGACTGGTAATGGTGTCGTCATCACGAAATTATAATACGCGTATAAAATGGTTCATCTGGAATTCTTTTAGCCCGTATTGATCGGCATAAATGCATAATAATAATAATGCCATCGGTGTTTTGCATTAATTTAAATTTTAGTTAAGTCTAAGTAGTAGGCCACTATCTTATTCCGATTAACAAAACACGAATACCTATTGTTGTGTTCAAATTTGAAAACCATCATGTATACTAGAACCCGATAATATAAATAATTCAAAGCTGATCGAAAATTGGGGTACCGCACGATATTGGAGAATGATATCAATGATCAATTTAGAACCGGCTTCATTCAATTAATTTTTAAGAGCTATTAATTAATCACTATTCACAAGTATAAAATTATTAATATTCGTCAGCTATTGTAACGTTAATCCATAATATTGTTCTTTGATAATATGTCAATATGTGACGCGACAACGACGAGTTAGATAACTAGAATACTAGATAAGACGGTAATTATTATTAGTTGTAGCGGTCGTGAACTTTACTGTGGAGATATTGTTGTTGTTATTGTTGATGCGCCGATACGGTACAGCCGGTAACCTCGTCGGTTCGTCATGCAGAATTACTACTAAAGTGACTGCCGAGTGCCGGACTGGTACTGAGAATTGTGACAGTGGCACACTTGAGACTTGTGCAAATTAGTGCCAACACTGCCAACGAGTGGTCCTGTGTCCTGTCCGTCGGCCTCGGTGTTGTTCTGTGCTATTCTACCTCTATCGTTGTTGCTAGCACTCGTAGTGGCGAGAATACAAATTACAAATTGCCAGACATACGTCCGGCGCATAAATAAAATTGAATAACAAAATAATTATACAAATAAACATTAAACCATTTTTATTATGAATTTTACGTTGAAAGTAATTGTAAATCATCGTAACCTACTGGCTACTGACTTATCGAAGGTTAAACTATTATGTAAATATTAAATATATATTATGGTCTCAACTCTCGAAAGTCGATAGAGTCGATAACATCATAATGTTAAATACAATATACGAAAGTAAGAAGCACCTACCTAGTACCTACCTTCTATATAGACAATTATTATTAATACTAAGTAGGTATTACCAAAATAACATTACCTAAATGGCTACATATTATATTGTATTAATAATACTTCCCAAGTTCGTGTAAAAATCCATATTGAATAGGACAGTAGGTAAAAGGTATCCATTTTAACACCAACAGACGATTGAGAAAAAATCGAGGAAAAAATCATTGTATGTATACAATTGGAAATTTGCATATCATAAAACTAATTATGGCAATTACGGGTGACTGTCAATTGTCATTCGTGAATTCTATGATGACAATATTGCTAATTGGTACCTATCTATATGCGATATGCCTATATACTTACCAATTCTATATTTCTATATAATACATATTGCATTACAATTTAGGTACATTAATAAATGATCATTAATGACATTCATAGCTGCAAGCTGCCACTCGTTTGGTATACAAATGTAAATTCAAAACAATTAATTAATGTTATACCGCGCGGGCGGATATACCTACAACACGTGCCTTTATAGTAAAAGTATTAATTATTAAGCACTTAGCTCTGACTGCTGCAAAAATGTTTGCTATTATCAAATAAATGATTATATAATTGACAAAAGTTAATACCTCCATAACACGTTATATTATACATATAGTAGGTATATATTATTATATTACACGTAGATATAATATATGAATATTATAATAAATTATGCATAACCTATATAGGACATAGGTATACCCACTAAAAGATCATATTCTTATATATTTTAATATTTTATACAAATCAAAAATAACGCATTATATATAAGATTCAAAGGTATATAAATCTAGACATTAAGGTACAACATTAAACATAGGTACAATATTGAGTACAATGTTATATTAATATTTTATAATTTTATTGGTTTTATTCTCTCTTCGAACTATTTGATTTCTGCAACAAATATAATATACATAAATACAACAATCATTAATGGCATAAATAGGTATTAATATTATTGTACACTATATAATGGTCATAGAAACAAATTATAAAATGTCGACATTAACTTACATTTGAAGAACGAACGCCCCAGTATGCATTGTTCATATATTCACCAACTAAATACGTAATTGGAGCATATAAAAAAGATCCCGTAAAGAACATCACTCGCAATGGCAAATTCAATTTTGCAAGAATGGGGTAAACCCACATGCCACTCTTGTAAAACACATAGTTAATCCTGCAAATATGTCTCATTATTTTAGTATGTACATTTGATATTTAATTTTATTATGTTATAGTATTATCACAAAATATTATTTCCCTTAATATTTTACTATTAATTATAAATAGTACTATTTATAATCAATGATTTTACTTATACAATTATACTTGATAATTCTATCTTGAGTATCATATATGGTACTCTGCATTTTTGAGATTATATTCATTTATATCCATGAATTAAATTAAATAAATAAAACAAAATCGAGTTTCATCTTTCATGTATGATACTCAGTCCAGATTCATAAAACTACTGAGTGCATACCTATATATTATGATACTCGAGGCGTTCGTGGTAAGTTCAGAGAAATTAGTATAGGACAGTCAAGCTGTTGAGCTGCAGTGTGGAGGTGACTCCCCGTAACTCACCACTTAATTATATATTTATTTTTATTGTTTTCATTGCAGTAGTAAGTAGTATAAATATTAATTATTAATTTGTAGGTACCTACTATATATTCAGCTATCAAAATAATTATAGAACTTCTACCTCTACCCCTAACTTAAAGTATAACGGTAATGATATAAGGTCAACCAATCAATGAAGTAATTTTCAAAAGATTTTGGTGGGTAGCTATTATCTGGTGACTGGTTTACTTCCAAATTTCAAATACGCGCCAATTACAATTTACAACCACCGTCTGGCATCCACAGTCAACCAATCGTGAGGAACTTTTTTCATTAACCATGGGATAACAGATGCCCCAACAAAATTTCATATAAATTGATTCCTCGAGACTTGGCGTCTTGAAAGGTGTTTTATAGTTTATTTTATAGGTAGGTACTTAAACGGTAACCCACGCATGCGTTTATTATTCAAACAAAAGTAAATTAAATAATTTAAATTTTAAATCCATTATTATTATATAATTAATAATTTTTTTCAGTTTTCATCTTCTTTAAAATGTCTATGTATAAATTTATCCTACTTTTTTATTATTCTGAATTTGATAATATATTAATATACCTTTTTTTCGTATTATCGACGACGGTGCCGGGATTGGTGGTGCATTACGTCGACCTTTGATGATATACCTAGTTATATATATATATACGAGTACTCTACTTTCTCCCATAATTTCTAATAGTTTTAGGTGTACTAAATAGATATTGGCTTTCACCACTTTTCCATCTCTCATATTTACATATTTAATATAGGAACAAATTGTGCCTATTTTTTTAGATCACTAATTTCCAAATGAAATCGACCAACGTTCTATTTTCAAATTTTCCTATACGATTTTTTGGCCGATGTAAATAATACTAGCACGGAGGGCTAGTAAATAATAAAACGTTAATAAACATAAAAAATGTATTACATTTTAATGTATAAATATATAATACCTACCTACCTATTCAATAATATAATTTTAGTTAATAATACTATACCTATTATTTAGGCAAGCACTAAATAATAAATTATAATTTTACCTATCCTTATAAATAGGAACCCCCAAATAAATTATCTTAATTATAGTTTTTAGCTATAAATGTATTGATTGGAATTTAAATTTTTTTGACAAAATATTTTATTATTTTTTTTTACAAAAATGTCGGGTTATGAGACAATATCAAATATCAATTACATTTCATAGTAACATTATCTCAAGTCAATATTTCATGATCACTACAGACATATAAATAATATAATTCACCATTTTTTTTGGGAATTATGCGGATTTTATCTTTGAATATTTTGGCCATTGAGTTATTGCCCATTCTAATCATATCAAAAAATAAAATAAATATATACATATATATTATATTATACAGATCAGTGGTCTCAAACTGTAGCCTGCAATAAAAATAGTTATTTCTTCAATAATTTTAATATTAAAAAAAAAAAATAAATAATTACTAAACAAAAAATCAGTACCTATATACATTTTCGTATTAAAAACAGTTATATTGTAATAAATACAACCGTTATAGAAGAAATATTTTAAGTCTTCATTTTTTTTTTTTGATTTGATTTTAGTTTTAAAATGAGTAATTTTACCAGCGAAGGTTAAACGCATATTACGTCTTTTATGCATATTAATAATTATTATCATTATCTGTTTTTAATTTATTAAAGCATTTAAAGCACATTACGAGAACGTTACACACATATTTGTTGTTTCCATCTTACAAGTGCGTAACAAAGAAAATTTACGCTTAGCAGATCACGTTTAATTCCATTAGTTTAAAAAATAGAGTAAATTAACCTATAATGAATCTTGATATTAAGAACATTATCTGTGTTTTGATGTGGGTTTTTTACGATAACTTAGTTTTTAAGTGAGTTATGAACATTTTTAATTTACGCTTTTTTATATACGCATAACTTGCTACAAAATTGAATTATCATAAAAAACCTTCATACAAACACAAATAATGTTCTTAATATAAAGTTTAATTATAGGTCGATTCATTCTAATTTGTAAACTAACGGAGCTAAATGTGATCGGCTGTGCTTAAATTTGCTATGTTATACACTTGTAAGACAGAGACAACAAATGGTTATGTATAGCGTCCTCTTAAGTGACTAATTTTACCTTAATAGTACTTGTGTTACACTTTATTTATAACTTACTATGAAAAAATTCAAATAATACTTACCAAATCAAATAACAAAGTTTAAAAGTAATAAAAACAGATAATCCTGTAATCCTAGATGGATATTCTCTGTAAGTCGTGATCATTTCCAATATTGCAA